>NC_056730.1:600395819-600438319 GCF_019279795.1 Protopterus annectens | reverse complement strand
ACAGTGGAGAACAAGAAATATTAGATTAGACATAATTAACTGAACTGGTTAAGGCCAGTAGTGCTGTGGTCTTTTTAGACAAGACAATAGTATTCAGCAACTAAATCAAAAGCTTTTTATGTGGTAAACTAAAGTTCAAGAAAAAATGAGGGGATGGGAGAGGGGAAGCATATTCTACTATGCAAATCAAATCTCCAGTTTTACTTGTAGATCATGGTAAGTGGGTGTCTGTGTGTGTGCTGCAAAGGAAGGTTTATCCTTCTTTGTACATGCTCAGTTCAGCTGATATAGAAGAATACAATGTTAGTCATTTAGCAGATATTCATTGCTAAAACATTTCATAATTTTGTATAGTGTATGTATCTGCTCTAATAATCATAATCCTTGGCCAGCACATTCACAATAACCATACAATGCTGATGAATGTATGCGGTCTGATGTTACTTGGTATAAAGCATGTTCTACTCCATTATGATTAGAAACCTTATAGGGCCTCATGCCAAACTGGATCCAAGTGCATTAGTCATGTCAGATGGTTAAGTTAACAAGTGCACAACTAACACGTTTTTCAGCTATGATGTCATTACGGCAGGGCATGGTGGTAGAAAATGTCATGAAATTAATATGTGGTCAAGCCATAAGAAATAATACTGACATGAAAGCTGAATTCCAGTAAAAAGGGAATGTAACAATGGATGTTATAGGCTAGTGAGAGAAAAGATAACCTATAGGGAACAACACTGGAGTGCTGGCTGATTTTGTTCCCCAAAATAATTGAAATTACATGTGCTGTTTAGTGTGTGTGTGTGTGTGTGTGTGTGTGTGTGTGTGTGTGTGTGTGTGTGTGTGTGTGTGTGTGTGTGTGTGTGTGTGTGTGTTGACAGTCTCACCCATATATTTATCATATTCCATTAAAAGTAAGGAACAGAAGCAAAGCAGTTTGCTCTTTGGATAACCACTGCAGATTAAAGATATTCATTTGTATTCTTCTCCTACACTTTTACTCTGATGTTGAATTTGGTGTTAAAATGTTCCTATATGTTGTATTTTTCAAGCTATTCTAATCAAGACATTGTAGTTTTCTACAGCTGCAAGATGGTTTTAAAAATAATTTCAAATAATTAGTATATTTGTATTCTAATTTTTTTTTATTCATTTTGTATTCACACATGACATGAAACACAAGTGCCTTTTAACAGAAGCAGTCTGAGAGCACTCTCTGGCTAAGCAAGTTGTTAGCAATCGCACAATATGCAAGAAAAGCCATGGGCTATAGGAGGCAGCTCATTAACATCTCATAGTATTAAATATTTGTGTAACACTCGTAAGCAACATCGACTGCAGGAAGGTTTTTAACATAATCTAATAAGAAATGCCCATGAGTTTACATGCATACTCTTCCACACATCTGTAGCTTAGGCAGAACTGTTCATGTAATCTTTAACAAGTTGTGACTCTGCTGCATATATCCCCAGTGTCAAATCCTTCACCTCTTATAGGCCGAATGACATAAATAATAAACTCCATGAGTATATATGACACTGTCAGGAAAAGTTAATGTTGACCAAATACTTTACAACCAAAAGAAGTCAGGCAAAGTGTATGTAACCAACTGATACTGCTGTCCAGTGGTTTGAGAGTGTATAAAGTGGATGTAGATTTTAAATAAATATTTTGTGTATTAAGTTATGTGATGGCATTACGTGATGACATACCAGTGGAAGCATGGAGGTGCTTAGATGAAATGGCAGTGGAATTTTTAACCAGATTGTTTAATGACATTTTGGAAAGTCAGAGGATGCCTGAGGAGTGGAGAAAAAGTGTTTTGGTACCTATCTTTAAGAATAAGGGTGATGTGCAGAGTTGCAGTAACTACAGAGGGATAAAATTGATCAGTCACAGCTTGAAGTTATGGGAAAGATTAGTGGAAGCTAGGTTAAGAAGGGAGGTGATGATTAGTGATCAGCAGTATGGTTTCATGCCAGGAAAGAACACGACAGATGCAATATTTGCTCTGAGAGTGTTGTTGGAGAAATACAGAGAAGGTCAGAAGGAGTTGCATTGTGTCTTTGTGGACTTAGAGAAAGCATATGACAGTGGTACAGGATATGTACGAGGGTAGTGTGACATTGGTGAGGACTGCGGTGGGAGTGACAGATACGTTTAAGGTGGAGGTGGGATTACATCAAGGATCAGCTCTGAGACCTTTCTTATTTGCAGTGGTGATGGACAGGTTGACAGATGAGATCAGACAGGAGGCCCCATGGACTATGATGTTTGCAGATGACATTGTGATATGTAGTGAGAGTAGGGACCAGGTTGAGGAGACCTGGAGAGGTGGAGACATGCTTTAGAGAGGAGAGGAATGAAGGTCAGCAGGGCTAAATCAGAATATATGTGTGTAAATGTGAGGGAGGGTAGAGGAATGGTGAGGATGCAGGGAGTTGAGTTGGTAAAGGTGGATGTGTTTAAGTACTTGGGATTAACAGTTCAGGGTAATGGTGAGTGTGGAAGAGAGGTGAAGAAGAGAGTACAGGCAGGGTGGAATGGGTGGAGAAGAATGTCAGGAGTGATTTGTGACAGACGAGTACCAGTAAGAGTGAAAGGGAAGGTCTGCAAGAGGGTAGTGAGACCAGCTATGTTATATGGGTTGGAGATAGTGGCATTGACGAAAAGGCAGGAGTCAGAGCTGGATGTGGCAGAGTTAAAGATGTTAAGATTTGCACTGGGTGTGACTAGGATGGACAGGATTAGGAATCAGTATATTAGAGGGTCAGCTCAGGTTGAACAGTTTGGCGACAAAGCAAGAAAGGCAAGATTGCATTGGTTTGGACATGTGCTGAAGAGGGATGCTGGGTATATTCGGAAAAGGATGCTAAGGATGGAGCTGCCAGGTAAGAGGAAAAGAGGAAGGCCTAAGATAAGGTTTATGGATGTGGTGAGAGAGGACATGCAGGCGGATGGTGTGAAAGAGCATGATGCAGAGGACAGGAAGAAATTGAAACAGATGATCCGCTGTGGCGACCCCTAACGGGAACAGCCGAAAGAAGATGATGATTTTGTGTATTATGTTAGCTTCTTCAGCCTAGGATATATAACTGTATATATTTTTTGCCTCGCTTGAGCTTCAGAACTTTGCAATTGTATATTTTGAAAGCAGTTATTTTTCTAAAGGAGTGTAGCAAATTGAATGAATATAGAGTACACAATGCTCTCTTGAAAAGGAAGCAAAATTCAATTATTTTTTGATGTAGAGTTTACCAGCTAGGATGATAAGGTTTGCAAGGTGGAAGCAAAGACACACAGCCACATGAACTATTTTATTTTATTTTTCTTCTTGATTAACTGAATTCACAGCTGTGTTTATTAGAAGGATACATCATATGAATGAAAAGCATTTTCTTACACAATGATAATACATTTTTATTACATAGCCATTTTCCTGCAAAGCTATACAAGTAACATAAATTGGTAAAACTTTATGAAGCACACAACACTGCCAAAGTAAAGATGCAGTACAATCCACAGAGATGTGCTGAATGAAGATATTTTCAATGGTAAACAATCTGTATCACTTTCTTGTCCTAGTTTATCTGCTGTGCTTGCCTAGGTGTATTGCTTCTACTGTCCTCAGTCAATTGTGACACAATCACTGAAACAAGACAATGGTAAGGATAGACTATTAGAGATATTGGTGTCCTTCTACTGATGGGCTGAGTATTTCCAGGAGAGATATCTTTCATGTGGTGCATAGTTCATCTTCACAGAGATATGTTCGTATATGTAGCAAGGATTTGTTTTTACCTTCTACAGCTGCAAAGTATACAGGTGCAGGTCTCGACTACATTTGTAACCATGTTTAGTATATGTCACCATATTTTAAAATTGTACTATGTTCTACAGCTGTATTACATCTATGTTTTATTCTTGTCTTACATCCTCAGCTGGACTAATGCCTATATTTTAAATGTTATGTTTTTTGACTGTATAATGTAAGTAATACTTAATGTGGAACTTTTCTCCCCAGGACTCCACTGAAAACGGATCTGTGTCCAGTCGGACTCTCCCTGTCAACAAATGTAAATAAATAAATAAATACAATTCACCAAGTCCACTCTAGGGAGTAAATGTTTCAACCATAGGAATGTCTAAGTCCCTTCATTTTACTTCTTGGTAGGGCAATGTACTCTGTCGGAATCCAAATTTAATGGAGAATTGTAGGACAGCATCCAAAGTCCACATATTCTTTCTGAACTCACTTGTTCATGAAGAAATATTTTTTTTATTTTTGTGGATAACAACACCCAAGAGCAACTTGTCTTGCAAAAGCTGGTGCTTTCTAATTTTCCAAGCCAAGAGTATAACCATTTATAGGTGATACAGTCCTATCACTTTCAGGTCTTCAGACCATATACTTTTTATCTGTTAATCACATTCATTATTTGCATGCTGCCATTGCTGTAGGGCTCAGATCTTAGGGAATGGTTCCTATCCATGTTCTTTAAATCTGCCACTCCTCTCTGTTGTGGGCTCATGGATATCTTATCCTTCACTCTCGTCCAATCAGTTTCTTGCCCAGGTGGAGTCTTGCATTATATAGCGTTAAAGCCCTCCCCACCATTACATTAGCCAATAGCTTCATCTCATTTCATGATGTCACTAACATCGGTGAACCTCTATTGACTGATGTGATCAACCCTAATACTACTAACCTCCATTTTCCTTACTTGAAGCTTACCTTTGGTCTGAGCGGCATTTTCTGTGTCAGCAATGCAATCAGGGCTTCATCATAACTTTGTACAAGTACATTTGGCTGCTTCTGTAATTTTACTGTATATTCTCACCACTAAGTGCATGGTTATAATGATTCTTACTGTGACTGTAGCTTCATTATTGGTAATCATCAAGGGTTCCAAGAGCAATTCTAGTAAACTTCTTGGATTTGTTTCTGCCTTGTACTGCTAACCATTATGCCCACCTCTCCTTTCATGATTGCACCCATTTGCCCCTGCTGCAGGTGTAAGAGTTGATCATGGGAAGAGAAAATCATCATCTATGTAACCATTAGGGAATTTTTTCCTCTTGTGATCTTAACCTCTCCCCAAACAGTTGACATTTGCAGATGACAAGGTTATATCATCATCCCTGGTGCATGTGCAATATGCCATGCATCTCTTGTCTCCAGTAAGTGGCAACACTAAAACAGACCTTATCACCTCTCTCCCTGTAGGATGGGCACACCAGCTCTTGCTGCTCACTTCCAGCCTTCCTGTCAAGGTCCTCAAGTATCCAAGTCAGTAGTCAGTTCTGGATTAACTGACTCACCGTCAGGGACTGATATTTCTGTGTGACAGAGAGTAGCTCAACGTCTTGCATTTATTTATTATCATGGTAGGTGGGCTGTTCCAATATCCTTTTTCAATCACAACCTGGGATAAAGTGAAAACAGAATATTTATTTGCTATAAGGCAGTATGATCTCCTTGGCTGTATTTCATAACTTAAAGTTTAATGTCTATAGTGAATCAATGCTCTCCAAGATGAATCATAACCTAAGAACATTTTACAAAATCCTTAATGACTGACCCCACTAGAAGAGTAAAAGCAAGAATATCCCTTCTACTCTTCCTTCTGTTTCCATCATTCAGTATGACAAATCACAAAATCCACCAAGAAAAGCACTTGTTAAACTGAGATTCTTTAGCTTCTATATAGTCAGTGAAATTCATTATGACAATGGCCCCACCTTTATCTACCTTCATAAACCTTAAGTCTTTCCTAGAAATAAGTTCATTCAAAGCTTTCTTTTCATTAAAGTTTAAGATATAAAAGATTTTTCTGTTTTAATTTTGTAACAAACTTCTAATATCTTTTTCACTGAAAGGCTCAAAAGCTTTTACAGTATGCACTAAACCAGGATTAAAGGTTGACGGCTTTGACAAAAAATTACAATTACTATGACCAACATCATTCAAAATATATTTTAAATTTAACTTACAAGTATAGAGCTTGAGTTCTATCAAAGTTTTTGTAACATTCGCCCTCCTACTGGGCTGGAAATTAAGTCCTAATTTCACCAGTTTAATGTGCTCATCAGAAATGTTAAAATCAGACAAGTTATAAACTGAAATAGAATTACCCAGTCCAACAGCAACAGAACTTGGTTCTTGTACACTTTCAGATAAAAAAATGTGAAGAAAGTACATTTTCACTGTTAGGACTCACAGAAAGACAGGCCAATGTTACTTCCGAAACGTACTTTGCCCTCTGCTGCGCATCTGATATCCCCTGCTCCTGCTGCATTTCCTTTTCTCCTTCCAACTGAAATCCCCTTATAAAAAAGAGGAAAACTTATTCATACTTGCTCCTGCACTGCTAGAACCATGTGTTGAACCCATGAGGCGCACCATAACATCATCTTTAGAGCTGGACTGCTCTGCTGAATGAGCCACATTAGTTGTAACCTTCACAGAAGCTGAATCCAAACCACTAACAGTTGAAAAACCCATCTCTGGCTGTAAAGGTGGAACAGCACTGTTAGAGCCACTACATGAATGTGCTGCTGGCTGATCCTCCTTAATAACATTTGGTCTTGTTTCTTTGCCTGGTCTTAAAGGAAGGGGAACAAAATCACCATAAACATTGCCCCCTGAATATGCTGCCAAGTCCCTGTTGATTTTTTTAGTTTTACGAACTATTACTTGTTCATACTGTTGAACATTTTAATCAACTGCTTATACTCAAATCTTGAATCAGGACAACTAATAAGTAGTTTACCAATGGTAGTATCCATCTCTGTCAGGGAAACATGTAATTCTGCCAACACAGTGCTGTTGTTTTTAATAAGAAACTTCAAAAACTCTTTACCAGCATTGTCAAAGAAAGTAGATAGCTCCTTAAAGAACGTACTGTCCATAGAGACTCCATTAGGTAATTCAAAAAAAACAAAGGCCCTTAGCTACAATGCCAGCATGAATACAATATTCAAAATATTTGTTTTCAACATGAAGCGCCCGATAACGCTTCAAACCTCTTTCCATTTTGTCCAACAGAGAGTTAACATTATTTTTAGCAGCAATTCTATAGTGAATCAATGCTCTCCGAGATGAATCATAACCTAAGAAAATTTTACAAAATCCTTAATGACTGACCCCACTAGAAGAGTAAAAGCAAGAACATCCCTTCTACTCTTCCCTCTGTTTCCTTCATTCAGGATGACAAATCTTCATTCAGAGCTGTACCTCCATGAAACATAAACAGTTGTAATGACAAGGTAACTCATTTTAAAGCCATGTAGCCCTCCATCACATATTAGTGCGAATCTGTAAAATAATACTTTTGGATGGATTCTGAAACAGTCTTAGCTGTCTGTTACTCAAAGACTGGTTCATGGAAAAATATGCCCTGCCCTTAGTTGAATTCTGACTTGAGTCAAAGACTGCCCCATTACCATCATATGTAAAATCGTTTGTACATGCTATCTTATCTAGTGGACTACAAATGTGGTGACTGTATGTTCAGCATGTATTTGCTATTAGTTAAGATAAACTGTCACTCTGCTTAAGAAAAATATCTACTACAGCAAGCCTCAAAATATCAGTAAAACTCAATCTTATAAATAGTTTTCTTGAAAAGGAAGAGAAAAGCAACTTGTTAGATTCAGAGTTTTGCTGTTCCTCGGCAATTTTTCTCTTGTTTCCTTCCTACCATGTGTCGACTATTCATGTACATGTTGGCCTCTTTTATTTCTGCTGTTTCACTCTCCTTGAAGATTTCCTCCTCTGTCTCTTCACCTTATGTACTGTTCCCAGCTCTAAGTATCTCATTCCACCTCTCCCAACCCTCTATCTCATTGTTTCTTTGCATTGTTGCCTTAGTACACATACACATTAATTGTATCTAATATATCAATACAGAAGATTAATAGGTTTGCATCTATGTCTTAATATTAGTGGGTTCAAAAGAATCTTCCTTAGATGGAAACATTTTGCTTGTCACACTTTGCAATACATGGTGATATGCTGCCTCTGCTTAATGTAAACTCTCTATTATATACTAATACTCAACATCTAGAATGTATTGTAACGTTTAGACTTCTTATTATCACTTTTTAATATCTTGTTGAAGTTTATTCTGTATCATCAGTACCAGTTTGTAAACCAATGACTTGAAACTTTTCTGTTTTATGTCTATCTGCTTCTAACTGATTCTTGCTAAACTTGCAGTTAACTACCAAAAGGTGCTTATTTCCAAAAGGCCTCTGTCCAGCTGAAAGTCCAGGGCTAAGAAATAAAAAGAATGACTATAGACAGCCATCACAGAATTGGTAGGCTAGCAGTTATATGGATGTGGTTGCTGTGTTGATGTTATCACTGCCACTGTGTAAGTAACACACTGCAATGCTGAAGTCCCTAGCAGGTGCACAGTAGGAGATGAAACATGCACTATGACAGAGCTCCTTAGCATGCAACTTGCAAAAAGCATGAGGGACTTACAAATAACTGTACAAAATAATCATGCACTATTATCCCATTTCAGCAGCTGTTAATTTTTTTACTACACTACATCTACAGCTGCAGAAAATATGTTCCCAGTAAATACCTGTCTTTGAGAATCCCTGGCTTTTTCCGCCCCTATAGTGCCTTTTTTAGGCAAGGTTAAATGACAAATTTGCCTCTGTAAAAGGAACAGGCAAGCAAAAACTGAGGGTGATGCTACTCAATGCTAGAAGTCTAAATCTCAAAATGCACTCACTCGAGGCACTCCTTAAAATGGAGAACATCGATATCTGTGCAGTGACTGAGACTTGGTTCAAGGCTCTAGAGAGCAACCCTGCATTACCACGCTATAAATCATACCACAATTTTTGGCCAGCTAACCTGGACCAGAACATCAAAGACAGAGGTGTGTCCATATTCATTACTATATCCACACCTCCAGGCTAGTTGCGCAGTATAATACATCCAAGGTTATCCAAGTGCAACTAACTCTGAGCAAAACTGCAATCCAAATCTTAGCTTGCTACAGATCCCCCACCATAGCCCAGGATTCCCACTCCTCTTTTCTTGATATACTGATAAATATTACAGTTCAACCAATCACCCTAATAATAGGCGATTTCAACTACACCACCATTAACTAGGAAAACTACTCATGTACCAACTCCTTCGCTCAACGCTTTCTGGAATTCATAAATTCCAGTGCCTTGGAACAACTTATCCACATTCCCACCAGGGGCAACAATATCCTAGACCTAGTCAATACCAACATGAGTGACCGGTGTTCCACACCTGAAATCAACTCCTCATTGGTCAGATAAGCTAATCACCCTAGATATCCGCATCCCACCCCCACCCACCATTAAGGAAACCATGGTAAAATATTTCTCCAAAGCCAACTTCATGCTTCTTAAGACAGAAGTGGTGAACTTCTTTACACCCATGCAGATGGACAATACAGTTTTGACTGCTGAATCCTACACAAATGCAATCTATAAGCACTTACACAAGTGCATGGACCGTGCTATCCCAAACAGAACCAAGACGCTATCCTCCAAAAAAAGGAAACCAATCTGGTGGTCCCTTGCCATAAACAAACTATAACAGAAGGAAGAAACTATTGCAAAAGAGAGTAAAATCCCATGAGTGGAGGAGCTCCCTGGTCAGCCTCAGTAAGAAGCTGAGATCCCTTATAAGATCCTTCAAATCAAGATAAGAAAACAAAATTGCCACTGATTCTAAGGGCAATGACAAAGCATTCTATAGCTATGTCAAGAATCTCGATGGCAACACCCAGATCTGCTCTGAGTTACAGCACAACGGCATGAAAATGACAGAACCAGCTGATATAGTCAACATCCTGGTAGAGGGGTTCAGTGCTAACTTTACCCCCCTCTCACCCCCTAAAGGGCCCATATCTATACAGGAAGAATGCAGAGTCCCTGTAATCACATCTATGCAGGTAAAAGCTACACTCTCTAAAACCAAAAACACAGCATCCATGGGACTGGACAACATCTCAGGCTGCGTTTTACATGAACTTCAGAACTAACTGGCTCCCCACCTAAGCACCATGTTCAATCATAGTCTCATTTCAGGATTTGTGCCCACTGAATGGTGCACAGCAACAGTTATCCCACTCAACAAAGGAGGAGCCACCACTGATCCTGGGAACTATTGCCCTATTAGCCTGACAAGCCTGGTTTGCAAGGTCATGGAACGTATCATCATGGAACTCATAAACAAAGACATTGGTAACCTCCAAACTCTGGACCACACCCAGTTAAGTTTGTTAAAGGCAGATCATGCCTTCTGAACCTGATCGACTTCTTTGAGGCAGTCACCAAAGCCATAGATGAGGGTAAGGTGGTTCACACAGCCTATCTTGACCTCACCAAGGCTTTTGACACCATCCCCCATTCTGGAATTATAGCTAAATGCACTAAACTAGGTATAAATCCCTACATCACGAGATGGGTTGCCAACTAGCTCACTGACAGAACCCATACTGTAAAAGTTGCAGACTCCAAATCTGACTTCAAACCAGTGACAAGTGGAGTACCACAGGGTTCAGTCCTGAGACCTCTCCTATTTGGTATCTACTTCTCTGAAGTACAGGCTAACACAGAAGCCCTCTGGCTAATGAAGTTCTCAGATGACTGCAAAATAGGAGCCATAGTCGAGTCCCCAAATGATGTGGACATCCTACATAAGGGCCTCACTGAGACAGATGCCTGGTGTCAGAGGCATGGCCTCAAGCTCAATGCCAAAAAGTGCATTGTCATCCCCTTTTTTAAAAACTCTGTACCTATGAACTACCACATAATCACAGTCTACTTAATGCCAAATGTGTGATAAGAGACCTTGGGATCCAGGTGGACAGTAGTCTCTCCTTTGATAATCACATCGCCACAATAGTCAGGAAATCCTTCTATGTGGCACACCTCACCACAAAAGGGTTCTCATCCAGGAAAAAAGAGGTCTTTGTTCCCCTCTACTAGGCACTCATTAAACCTATTATAGAGTACAACACCCCTTTTGGAATGTACCTCACAAGACATCTGCAGCAGCTGGAAAGGCCACAGAAGTACCTCACAAACAGCATTACTGGCCTCAAACAGATTCCCTACACTGACCGTCTCAAAAAACTCCAGCTTACTCTGTAGCATATCACCTACTCTGAGGAGTTCTCTGCCTAACATATAAAGCTATGTTATACTCAGAGCTGTTGGACATGCTACACTTAAAAAATTTGCAATCCCTCCAAGCTACATGCTCTAGGGACCTAAACCTTGTCACCACAATAAACAGGACATGCTGGAGGGATAGATTCCTGTCTCAGAGACTTCTGGTACTCTGGAACAAGCTACCCATCTATGTCAAGCAAAGTTCCTCATTAGCACTCTTCAAGAAAAATCTTGATGAGTGGATGGGAAACAGGAAATACACCCCGGGGATCATTTCTGTGGCTCTGCTCGACAGGGGCACAGGAAATTAACTTTCTTGCATGGCGTAAGCCAGAGAACCATGTTGGCTAGGCTTACTTAGGCCCTTGGGCTGATAGCCTAGTACCTACCTATGAACCTATGAACCTATGAGAAGGTAAGAACAGCATTCTACTCATACAGTGTGGGGGTGGGGTATCTGAGACATTTAGTGCATATAGAAATGTACATCAAGCCCAAAGTCAAATTGTACAGTTGGCATGAAAGTTAGGCAGAATGTGAAAGATGGTTATACAGGTACAGAGTCATGATTTATTTTAGGTAGACACTAGTAGAAAGGCCTCACCAGTGTAGCAGGCCTAGCTGGTTGTGATAAGCTGTGAGAATGTCACTGAAACAAACAATGTCCCAGAGTCAAGGTATCACAGATAATAGACAATTTGTGTGTACAAAGATAGTTTAGGAAAAATGATTTTTAGTTATATCCAGCCTGTTACAGCTGCTTGGTTGGACAGAGTATTTTTTTTTATATTATTAAACAGGAAATCGCAGTAAGACGCTGTCCGGTTCGATTCTCAGCTAGAACGTCTTCTGTGTGGTGACATGCGTGAATGGGCATACCTTCGTTGAAGTTTGTGCATCAGGGCTGGTAACTCGGCATGTAAAACTCAACTACCAATCATTAGTGGACCGGAGTTCCGCTGTGGCGACCCCTAACTGGGAAAAGCCGAAAAGACACAACAAACAGGAAATGTTTTGTTCCATAGCTTGCTTTTCTCCCTTAATTGCAGAGCATCAGAAGTGTAAGCCTGCCATATAACTTAGCCCTGTTAAAACTTACTTATGTGTGTAAAAGTACCCATATATCATTAACAGAAGACGCTAGTTTGGTAGCTTACCCTTGCAAGTAGCCTTTTTTCCTTAGTAAACAACAGTAGCCTTCATCACTAGAAAACACCCGTATAATAAACAATGTGAAACTGTGTACTTGCTCATAGTAGGAGTAATTTATAAACACACAGACACATAATCTGTCTCTTCTGAGAGGCTGTCTACTGATCTGCCCTCTTTGACCTTGGGTGTGCAGTAAATAAACTGGAAAGAAACTGCACTTTGGTGATAAATGGAGCTTCACCAGTAATGCAATGGATAGAAGTCAAAGATCTAAGTTAATTTGTTATAACATCTCTTATTCCCCTACCTCATAGCAGAGTAGAAACCAGTACAATTCTATTGATTTTTATGTAACGTTTAATGTAGTTTTTTGATAACAAGCATTCATATTCTTTCCCTCGTGTGCTATTGCTATAACTGAAAAGGAAAGCATATCAGTTATATAGTAGTAAAGAAGAAATAATAGTTGTTTTAGCTTCTTTGATTACTTTAGGATGGAGCCTGCATTATGAAAACTGGAGCTGATAGAAGGATCCATATATATATATATATATATATATATATATATATATATACTTTATAGGCTCATAGGTTCATAAGTGTTTACTAGGCTAACAACCACAAGGACCTTTTTTATTCTAGTCATGTATTCCAAATCTCTGACAAGTTCTGATACCCTTGTTAAGTGTAAGCATGGGCCTGGGAGATGTTACCTGTTTGCATTAGAGACATAGGTGCCAAAAGTCAGAATGTCGAGACCACTTTTTCAAAATGGAATATTAATCGAACACCCAAAACATCATAATTTCACTCCGGGAAACTAACCGCTTGCCCACGACCACAGAAAAGACAAAAAAAGCAAACAAAACCCACCCATGTGAGGAGCTTTGCCCCCCACACCCCCACACTCCTCCTAAGTAATTATTACAGCTCTGAGATTGCACTATACAGGAGAAAAGAGCAAAGTTCACCCTGGTGGGCCAGTACTTAGTTTCTTGGAGTGAAATTGCGATGTTCCAGGTGTTCGATAATATTCCATTTTGAGAAAGTGGTCTTGACAGTCTACCTTTCAAGTAAGTGGTTTTACTAATATATAAAGTAGATCCATATATATATATATATATATATATATATATATATATATATATAGATATATATATATATATATCTATATATATCTATATATCTATATCTAATATATATATATATATATATATATATATATATATATATATATATATATATGGATCCACTTTGTAATTTCGAAATACTGAAATCCCGAATTTCAGTATTTCGAATTTACAATCCTGAACACTCACAAATGTGAAAACTCACTATCCCGAGACTTATAAAACTTTAGGGTTTTATAAGAGCAGAAACTTTAGGCTCACAAATTCTCAAATGAAGTAGAGACCCCAAAGGAGTGGCTGATTGGGGAATGGTAGAAAGTTTTTATGACATTGATGTGTGAGACTGAAGACTCACACACATTTCTTGAGCCATACTTTATCCAGGTACAATACTGAAATGTTTCTTATATGTAAAATCCCTCTTTTTTAATTTCCTGGGCCCAGAATTTTTCATCCCCATCTAATTGCATTGACTAGCTCAGGTCACCTGACAACCACATGTTAAAAAGTTTAGTTTCTAGGTACCCTCCCACCAGTAATAATACTATCAGCTTTCATTGTAAACTCAATGTCAACAATTCTTAATTAATTGCAACATCTCAGTAGGGGAGGTGAAGTCCTTGAATTGAGAGGGAGAGATAACCTTCTGTTCATCTAAAAGCATATCAACGTCTTAGGTATTTGCCCAGTTTAAGCACAGCATAGGAAAGTCCAGCATTTTGGTAGGGGATAAATCAGTGGAAAAATGTGACATTTTTTTTTCCTGAAGCGCGTGCAATTTTTTCCACAAGTTCTACAACAGTTTTTTTTTTTTTTTGCTCATATGGTGCTGAGATAATCTGATTCAAATGTTTGAATACTGTAAATTTATTGTTCATAACTCATGCAATCCTGAACAACAGGAAGCTAATTATTCCTCATTTCCTAAGGTCATTTAAGCCAGGAAACCATTTGTTTACTAAGAGCTTTTCTCTAAATTCCTCTACAAAAAGCACACATCATAAAATTTGCAATATTTGATAAAAGGACAGAGATGCAAAAAATGTGAAATATTTGAGCTCTTTTGCTGATAATGAGTAATACAGTGGTATTGCTATTGGAGGTCTGTCTGCGATGCTGACTTTATATTACAAATATAAGAAGGAAAAATTATATTTTATATGCCAAAAATTACTAATGTTATAGTTAAATAAATTGTTATATCTCTGTAACTGTACAAGACAGATGCAAGATGTTAGTGACATAATTGTTCACCTGTTTGAGCACTTTCCAATGATATCTGACAGCAATGGGTACCATAATGCTATTTTGTGATATTGCATAATTTATGCAAATTATGCATATAATGGTTTCAAAATATTTCAAAACAATATTAATTGACAAAACTATTGGAAGAAAAGTATCAATGGCAACATTGTATGCTGTAATAGTTTATATAAGATGGCACCATTTGTTCGCTTGTAGGTTGCAAGGCTTTTGTGAAATTAATGTAGTTATGAAAAATGTAGCTAATAGTCATAACCATTTTACCAAAAAAACTTATAACTTGAAATGTCTATGTGTATCCTATCAAGTTTTAATGTTATTTTGTTTTTCCTAACACACAGTGCTTTCATACAGCACTCCTAACATGTGAGTATCATATCAATTTTTGCATTATTAATGCAGTCATGGAAAATATCCCATGTTATTCATAAAGTTTTACAAATACTCCTTAATATCTCCAGTTCTGTATGTTCCATGCTGACCATTTCACTGTCTATGCTTTACAAATCACGTTGGCTTACAGATGCTACCTTTCTGTCATGCATTTTAGTATATACCTGAACCAGGACTTGAGAAGTGATACTCTGAAAACACTGATGAGTATCCTTGTTTCAGAAGCATAGAGACGTTTCCTGCAAAGACATGTATACTCTTCCAGGACACACAGGAACTTTATTTTCCTCATTAGCATACTTCTTGTAGGAAGCGCTGAGGTAACAATGATAGAAAGGTGTTCAGCTTCGTATGGGCACAATTCTGAATACAAAACACTATCCCCTCCTTAAGCTCACAAAATCTTTTTGTCTATTGCCTTTACTCTGCTATCTAGCATCATGGTAGATAAGCAAGTTGGGATATTCAGCTGTCATATTTGATAAAAATGGATGAAACTGACAATGGTGCGGGCTAAAACATGAACAAATGAAGTTTACTTTTGACAGACGAGTCCACAGTATTTTTTAACTTGTCACAAAGCATATTCTGGTAGCAAAGTTGCAGAGGACTCTCATTTGTAAAGGAATGGTTGCCAGGTGAGCAGACAAACCCTGTGCACCATTCACTACAGCATGTTGACATATTCTAAATTCATTCCATTCTACTCAAAGATTAAGCAATCTTCTGAAAAAGAATATTTTTGTTGTTTAAGTCCTTCTGAATGAATCAATTCCTATAAGTCCTCATGAAAACACTCACTATAAAAATAGCTCTCATATGAACACATAATTCTATTAGATCAGTATTATCAGCTGATACATTCACAGCAAGCAGTATTAACTCTGCAAGTTTCAGTATTTCAAACCATGTCTTAAAAACAGCCGTTGCAAGGAATTTGACTTCCTTGATAGCCAACTTAACAATCAAAGGGATTTTCTTAATACATGTTAATATATTGTTCCATCTTTTTATATCAGTAATGACCTTTCCATGGGTGATAGCATGCATTCCTTAGCTGTGTCTACATCAGTAAAATATTTCTTGTTTTTTTGCTAATATTCACAAAGCACAAATAAATGCAAATTTCAGTCAGTGGATTGTTGGGTTTTAGTATCCACTCTTTGTAGCACCATCTCAAGCTGTGGATTTTGTGACAGCAAGTATGAGAACTCATTGGCAAATTGGTTTCTAGGTTTGGGTGAGGAGAATTGAAGTGGCTTCTGAAATTGTACTCTTACAATGGAGACATGCTCTCACTATTTAATAAACACACTGGCATTGCATTAGGAGGAATAAATACTTTTTGGTGAATTTATTGTTAAACTTTGACTATACTATTAACTTTTTTTCTTTTCAGAGTCAACACTGACAGTTTGCTTTCCCTTTCACTATGAAATAGCTGACATATGACTTGTTGTGCTTCATAGACCAATAAGACTGCTAACTTGCATTGACTGGATTCGTCCTTGACTTGTATTGGCTGGGATGAATCCATGCCATATCAGCTATTTGGCCAATAAAACAGACATAATTGTTCTTATTCGTAGTAGCATCAGTGCTTATGAATTACAAAGACTGATTTCTAAGTGTGCATCTTTGACTAAGCTCCCAGAAAACTCTTAGAATAAGTCAAATGCATGCTTAGAAGTTAAACATTATCAGTCAGGTAAAAAATACTTTCCTGAGAAGATCAGTCTCAGAATCTGCTAAATCTTCTTTGAAAAAAGTTAAATTTTTTTCAGTGTTGCTTCAACTCAGTAACAGTTACAGACATGCTACCCACAAGTGAGAAGCTATGCAGTGTAGTAAAACATGTAAACCATTATGTAGGAAGATGTCAGGTACAACATGTGTCAATATCTCAGTCATGACAAGAAAAGCACATTTAACGGCATTATGAGTGCTTGCATGATCACATATGGTACTAGCAAAAGTAAGGCTTGGAGAACAGCTTGCTTCTATTTAAATGTCATGGATGGTAACCCAGTTGAATTAATCCTTTGTAGGCCGCATCCTTTTCAGCTTATTGAGAGGGATTCCCAGTGCACTCACATCAACATCAGCTATCAGCTATCTGCCCTTTCTGTCATCTCTACTTTTAGTATACTGCTATAGTACAGGGCATTTTTCCTGTGTGAAAAAACTATATTGATTTTATTCTCTGAATTCAGTTTCATGGGATCGCAGGACTTAAAAGACCAGAACAGGATCACCACTGTTTTAGATGAGATATAAATATAAGGGTTTGCAGTGGTACTGACAAGCTGCTCATCATTTATTTGTTTATTTATTTTTGTACATACGTACATATGTATGTATTTCTAGTAATTAATTAATTCATTCATTCATTAACTTTGCTGAGCAGGTAGGTGGGGTGATCTATACACCATTTTCAGCCATGACTGGACAATTAGGGATTCAGAAATTTCAACTGTTACAATTGTTGTTATTTGTACATTTCAAAGAGTGTGACAGTTAATTTTACAGAGCAACAATGTTGTGACCTAGAAAAAGTAAATATAGATGGCAAAGATACGGTATGTGTATGTTATTTGTACAGTTCAAACAGTATGATAGCTCACTTGCGGAACAACAATAGAGAGAGAAGTGGAAGAAAGAATCATCATCACCAGCCCCCTTTTCTCATTTTCTATATATAGTACAACATTTTCTATAAGTGGAAGATAGAACTGAATGCAGATAACAATTATAGTTTACAGTTTAAAGAGACCAGCATATAGGTTTATAGAACAAACTGCTACAAATGATTTAAGGAAGAATTGAAAGCAATATTTACTTTTGTACAACATGTATCACACAACTGCAGTAATACAGTTTAGAAATATAGCTGTGCAGATATGAACTTGGTGCTATAGGCCTGATTTAACCATTGACAAATGCTGACAATTGTATTTGTTACTAAAAAAACAGTGAAGTAGCGTATTTTGAATGCGCTAAATTCTTGTTGCTTTGGCTATTTGAGGTAGTGAAGTTCATGCTGCAAGTGTAAATCTCGAAAAAGCTTTTCTACCTACTGCCTAGCTGAATTGGGGATCTTGTCACACATATGGTATTATCTGCAGAGGACCTTAGGGAATGTTTGCTTACCTGTGTTGCAGTATATGCACTAAAGATAAGCAGTATGAGAAATAAATCAGTCTCAGGAGGGGCTCTTGTCCCACCCAGGGTTATGAAATCTCAGAAAATATAATTGCTCTTGTACACAATTCATTTAGAATACGAGTATTCAGTTGTAAGGCTTTTACTATGCAATTCTACCACCTAGTGCTTGCGTACTATGTGTAGATGAGGATGCCGATCTGAAATTGTCTTGATTGCTCATATTTGAAAAAAAAAAAAAGTTTGTGAAAAGAATAGTTTGGATATTTTAAAGTGAGTGGTACATGAGATATGTGGCTAAATGACGAAGTCTTCTGTGCTAAAACTGTTGTTTCAGGAAGACATATAGTTTGCTTCAAAGACTCACTTGTCTCTGAGCCATAAGTTAGCTTTAGAAAAGCGGGGGGTGGGTGTTAGTATTGGTAAGAATGGATAGGCTGGCTAATGGAGGAACGGAGTGTTGGGAGCGTTTAGCAGTCCTAAGGATAAGGAGGGAGGAGATGGAAAGACAGTGATCATCTTCCCAGCCTACTCCTGCAGTAGTTATTTGGGTGAAGTTTGGGCAGAGGAAGGGTCAACTTTGTTGGTCAAGTGAGTCTGCCCCTCCCCCATGTTTTTACATGCTGCTTCCCTGGCGAATCAGGTGAGTAGTATTATACTACTTGAAAAGTTGTGGTTGTGCTCAGTAAGTGCTAAGACTCTGCTACTGCAGGTTGGAATGATGTGGTCTTACATGCTGTCCAGTAATGTAAAAGGAAGAGTCGGTACAAATTGTCAAGTGGTTCACTCACCAAAAACAGGAAACCACAGTGAACAACAAAAGCGGTGAACCAGCCACTATAGACATTGTGGTAAAGTACTCCTGTGCTTTCAGCCGTAAACACTGGCAATATAAAATCTCCAAAATAGCAATCCGAACAAACCAAATCATGCACAGAACTGCCACACCTGTGCTGACAAAAAACGATAGCTCTTCTTTGTAAAAATGAATGTCCTTTAATCAAAACCAGAAACAGGAACAAAAGGAATAAGCGCTTTCACGCGGTGCAACCGCGCTTCTTCAGATTTCATTCAAGTATAACAAATGTCTAGCTTATATTCCGCACTAGGCGGGAACTTGCATCAATTAACTAAATCAATTGATCAATTAGTAGACTTGCTGCTAAGCAACTGTTGCTTGGCATATATAACAAACATTGTGTAAATCTAAACATGAGATACATCAAATTACATATAAGCCCTAAATAATCAATAAACATGTTATGTTCCTGTTCAACCATAACTAATATCACAACCAACTCTTAAAAACATTAATAAAACATCATATTCATAGACATTGAGAACAGTAAACTCAAACCATGCTTATAGAAACTCTTTCACAGTCAAGTTGGTACAGGCCAAACAGATCACAATATATTAATCATTATATTCAAAAGCAATCAAAACACTCGATCGCATAAACCCATTGTTGCTGTAACTAAATCCTAGACCCAAAAAATGTGTATATTAGTAGCCTTTAATGGCACACATCTAAAACAATGCAGGTCTCAGTCCTCTTGTAGACCGCATACAGCTTCAAAATGTAAAACACGCCTATATAGTTACGTTCAATAAAATGTATCATTATAGTAGCAAAAATGCAGATATATCATACCCTGTGTATATCTATGGATTCTCGTTATGAGTAATAGATGCCAAATTACTTACATTCAGCTATATCTGTCTCACTAAACATGCCAGTATAGAACAAAAACAAAAAGTTCAAGCTTAGCATCGCTGTATAACACTCTGACGCCATAACGCTATGGCTGCCAGGTTGAGATATTATTTAAAGCAACAGTAAAAATATATGACTTCTACCATTAGTTTCATTATATGCTATAGGTATGATGTCAATAATAGCTTGCGTCTATAGCAAGCCCTGTCTATTTAAAGCATTAAATATTTGTTGCATAAACGCATATGAATCCAAGCATATATGTACATATCTATGTGGTGTGAACTTCCATGCTCATCACACTCTTATGAATATATGAAATCTCTTATTGAAAATGAACGATTATCCACATAGCATCATTCATTTTCAATAAGAGATTTCATATATTCATAAGAGTGTGATGAGCATGGAAGTTCACACCACATAGATATGTACATATATGCTTGGATTCATATGCGTTTATGCAACAAATATTTAATGCTTTAAATAGACAGGGCTTTATAGACTTAGCTATTGACATCATACCTATAGCATATAATGAAACTAATGGTAGAAGTCATATATTTTTACTGTTGCTTTAAATAATATCTCAACCTGGCAGCCATAGCGTTATGGCGTCAGAGTGTTATACAGCGATGCTAAGCTTGAACTTTGTTTTGTTCTATACTGGCATGTTTAGTGAGACAGATATAGCTGAATGTGTAATTTGGCATCTATTACTCATAACGAGAATCCATAGATATACACAGGGTATGATATATCTGCATTTTGCTACTATAATGATACATTTTATTGAACGTAACATATAGGCGTGTTTTACATTTTGAAGCTGTATGCGTCTACAAGAGGACTGAGACCTGCATTGTTTTAGATGTGTGCCATTAAAGGCTACTAATATACACATTTTGGTCTAGGATTTAGTTACAGCAACAATGGGTTTATGCGATCGAGTGTTTTGATTGCTTTTGAATATAATGATTAATATATTGTGATCTGTTTGGCCTGTACCAACTTGACTGTGAAAGAGTTTCTATAAGCATGGTTTGAGTTTACTGTTCTCAATGTCTATGAATATCATGTTTTATTAATGTTTTAAGAGTTGGTTGTGATATTAGTTATGGTTGAACAGGAACATAACATGTTTATTGATTATTTAGGGCTTATATGTAATTTGATGTATCTCATGTTTAGATTTACACAATGTTTGTTATATATGCCAAGCAACAGTTAGCAGCAAGTCTACTAATTGATCAATTGATTTAGTTAATTGATGCAAGTTCCCTAGTGCGGAATATAAGCTGACATTTGTTATACTTGAATGAAATCTGAAGAAGCGTTGCACCGCGCTTATTCCTTTTGTTCCTGTTTCTGGTTTTGATTAAAGGACATTCATTTTTACAAAGAAGAGCTATCGTTTTTTGTCAGCACAGGTGTGGCAGTTCTGTGCATGATTTGGTTTGTTCGGATTGCTATTTTGGAGATTTTATATTGCCAGTGTTTACGGCTGAAAGCACAGGAGTACTTTACCACATTGTCTATAGTGGCTGGTTCACCGCTTTTGTTGTTCACTATGCTGTCCAGTAAGTAGAACTGTGTTTTTGCTATGTCATCCAAGAAGTGTGCATACCTCTCAAGTGTACCTCATTACGAAGAACATACCTCGTTTGGGGTCTTACAAAGGTCATGTTCCTCAAAGTTCCACATTGAAAGTGTCTGGCACACATTCTGTATTAGGAATTTTTTAACTAGTATCCATGGAAACTAGAAATAAATCATATTAATTCATTAAAATATATTTTTTATAAGTAAAATCAGCATATTTTAACCATCCTATGCCCCCCGTTGAAGGTGTCAGTAAGCCATTAGTATGAGTTTCACATTTTGCCCATTTGTTCCACATTATGAAGGCTGGTGTACCTCATTTTTCGCATGAAAGATTGAGAACTATGGAAGTGTGTTATGTAAGGATGCATTCTACCACTCCGCCACAATTGGTGAATTTGTTCTGTTTAAGTTATGAGGATGTGTTATGGGTGTTTAATAAAGCTGACTGCAGAAGTCATTGATGCATTGTTGGTTTTTGTTGGTTTGTGGTGGTCTAACAGAAACAATCAGATATTCTATAGATTCTGGACAACAACCATGATAGTTTATTATTTGGTTTTGGACAAGAGCATGGAAAACAGCTTTCCCTAGACATTAACATGGATATCACATTATTTGTTTAAGGACTACAATTATCAGCAAAGTGAGCTCAAAGACATAGCACATGATTCTGCTATACCAGCATGGATAATGTATTTGTTTCCATCACATACACAAGCTTATACTGTATGATCAAGTCCAGTGAGGATTGTGATTTAACAGCACAAGCTATACCCAATGATGTACTTTAGTTTACTGTATCCTCATGACCATCATTAGATACATAAGGTGACGTAATCTAAGAGCAATAGGCCAGCATATTTTATTTTTAAGCACTGTAGAAAACTAATAATAAAAATTGACACATTAGCAGAACATAAATAAAAGAATGCATGACTGACTAAATTAAAAATGAAATAACTAATAGTTGTTATTAATGTGCTTATGGATAGATATCTATAATTCTAGTATTTTTCTAAGTATATCAAGCACATGACAACTGTTTTGCAGGGTGATGTTACTAATTATATTTATTCTGTTACACGTTTTAAGTGTTATCAGACTGCAGTTTGTCATGGTCCTTTTTTGTACATTTCTCCAGTGTGTTATTTCTGCTGTATAACAAGCAATACTATATTATCACTTAATTTCTGGAATTTCACAGCAGGCCCTATACCCATATTCAGTATTTTAAACCTTTTACAGCTGTGTTCATTTTGTTGTATTATTATTTATTTGGACACTTGGTCTCTTATGGTATCACTGCAGTTATCAAATAAAGGAATCTGTTATTTTGAAAATATGTTTAGAAATATAATGCCTTCTGTAAATTTATTCCAGAAACATTATATTCCTTAAACAGTTATGTCTATTTACTAAAGTTGTACTTTAAAATGCCCTAGGTAACTCTTAGTTAAAATTTTTGCACTGAATTGTTTGACAGGGAAGTCCTCTGACTCCTTATCATAATGGTATGCATATTTGAACTAAGAATTCACCTAATGGGTGTTTTCACAAATGTTTCGATAGACTACAGTGAAACTTTTATTTGATATCCCATTTACTACAGTGCTACAGTAGTTACTATATAATATGTTCAGTAATTATAATACTACTTTACTTTCTGCTGAGGAAAATGTTAAAGAAATCTCTAAACACCTGAGTGGGATGGAAAAACACAGAGATCTTTTATCATTGGCATGGTTTGTAATAAAGAGAAATTAGCTCTGAGAATTTAGCTTTCCATTTAAGTTATAACTGAAAAAAATGATAGCTCTAAAATAATTAAGCTGCATTTGAATGTAATATGTATAATGTGAGTGGTTATCTATGAGGGCAGTTAGCAATCTCATAAGAGCCCTTTATGTACTTAGTAGATATGAGTATATTAAGGAAGATGCATGATTCTAAAAATAAGAAAAGCACAAACTCTAAGGCAAATTCAAGTAGACACACTCTTTCTCTTCCTTCAGTATAGTAATATTTGGAAAAGGATAAATAATAATTTTGAAATACAGAATGCATTGTCAATGGACACCAATTTTCTTCTTCTTTTTTGGTTTTTAGAACGTTCTACTGACTGTTGCTGTTAGTTGAATAAAGAATAAAATAAGAAATATCCCACAGCCAGACTATGAAAAATAAGTTATTATAGGCAAATTATACAAATATTGTTGGCCACGGTGGTGCAGCGGTTAGCATTGCTGCCTCACAGCAAGAGGTTCTCCGGTTCGATCTTCGGATGGGGTGCCTTCTGTGTGGAGTCTGCATATCCTCCCTGTAGTCATGTGGGTTTCCTCTGGGTGCTCCTCTTTCCTCCCACATCCCAAAGACATGCTGTAGGTTGATTGGACACTCTAAATTGGCCCTAGGTGTTAGTGCGTGTGTATTTGGGGCCTTCTGTAGAAGGTTGGGTGCCGGGCTGGCAACTTGACACTGTAAAACTCCACTGCCAATCATGAGCAGACAGGTGATCTGCTGTGGCAACCCCTAACCGTGAAAAGCCAGAAGAAGAAGGCAAACTATATGTACTAACAAAGAGTAATAGGAAGTAGGCATCATGCATGCAAATAATTGTAAATTAAAGAATCTTTACCTTTAAACCAAATCGACCATTTAGGATGAGCTTTATTTTCTAAATATATTTTATAACTCTACGTTAGTCACGTGCTCCTCTTTTATTCTTTGGCTTGCCTTGGGTCATTTTTAGAGGATAGAACCTGCCTGTTACAAACCAAATACATTACTACTGGTTATTGTCATTATGAATGGACAGTACCAGCAGCTTTTCTGGAAAGCATAACCTAATCAACATATTAACTTGTACTTTTTATCATTAGTGAAAAGCTGAAATCACATTTCTTGCTGCCTTTTCTCAATCATACTTATGTTCTCAACCCTGATGGGTGAGAAGTAGAAAGGGAGGATAACTTCCTAGTTTACTTTAGCAAGAATGTTTTTGACTTCTTGAGAGTTAGATTTAATTTTGTGTACAGTTAGGTTTTTCTTTCTTTATACATGCTGTTTACATTAGGGCTCCACCATATGAGCTTATTTTTAAATTAGGCATTGTATTTATTTATTAGGTGGATAGATGCATCTATGCAACTATTTATATGTGCATAGAATTCTGCAGTAAGATTCCACTTCATAAGCAGCAGGATCATCATTGCAGAAAGGGCATTTGAATTTAGCCAGGTGATCACTCAGTTTTAGTAGATTAGCCTTTAAATAGTGTTTGATTACCAGTGTGTTTGTGGCTGCTAAGAGCTGCAGTGTTAACTTGAATGTGACTGATCTATTGTCTGATTTTGCCAGGGAGGAAGTTACAATTGATGGGGAGTACTGCTTCCCCCATATTGGTAAGGACCAGGTCCATGATTTTATCACCCCTGGTTAGGGTGTGGACTAACTGGTCCAGACTGTTTGTATTAATGAAGTCCAGGAATCTCTGGGCGTACATGTTTAAAGACATATACATTTCTCAGTTTATGGAGGGATAGCTGAACTCTCCTAAGAGCATGATGTTTGGCTTAGTACATAAGGACTCCATACTGGTTCACTGGGAGGTGTGGGTCATGGGGGGCATCCTGTAGTTAACTGTGATATGATAATGGGTTTTGTTTATAATAAGTTGGACATGGAGGAGTTTCAGGTTATTATCTTGTCTAAGGAGTCTTGTGATGAGATTTTAATTAAGATATAGAGATATGTCTGACTTTAGTGCCTTTGTCTAATGCAATGGGCCTGTACAAGTGATAGGCCTTAAAGCCTTGCACTGAAGGGATGTTTCTCTGTTCTTAAACTAAGTGTGTATTTTGATGCACATATCAAGGTTATTGAATGTAAGTGATGCTTGTAGGGTGTGGAATTTTTTTGTTAAGGCTATTAGCATTGAGCAGCAATAGCTTACTATTGCCCAGATTCTTTTTAGTTATGTTGGAAGCTTTAGAAGACAGGCATTGCTTTAAAAAGGCACTGTGGGAGTGGACAATGTTTTAGCCAATATACAGAAGCTCTGGGGGGAGAGATGTAGACCATCCTTGATAAAGCAGTTAGAACTGTATACCATATCTTCCCAGGCTGATATAAATTGTGTCAGATTTGAATGTTACCAGAAGTGAAGTCAGTTGTCTTGTGCTCATATTGCAGCAATAAACCATGACCCTTGCCTTGCATGGCCTGGCAAATGGAGCATTGGTGTGTCTCATTATGAAGTTGCCTATAACTAGGATAATGGATTGTGTGGAGGTTAGCCTTATGGGCTTTTGACTTGAGAAAATATGACTCTTGGTTGTATGTTTCATAGATTAATAGGTAAGCACTAGGCTAGCTGCCCTTGCAGGCCATTTTATGCTTAGCCAGTTTCCCTTTTGGTGCTTGAATTAACCGCTCCCATTTGGTGCTAAATTGGCTTCACCCATCCCATGGTCGATAATTATATATAACTCCTAATGAGAATAACAAGAAATAATTTGAGGGGACCCATGCATTGGATAAAGCAACTGAGAGCTGCCTCTGTCCATTAGTAATACACAGAGTAGTCATGGGTTAAATTTTCTGTCTCCCATCCATAGATCCATGTTGTATTTGAATATGGAAAGTGGTGAGCTTTGTTTTATCTGGATGAGAGTCTTTTCCAGAGGAGCGGTATCCTCTTTGAGATATACCTGTCCTTCCAAACCATTCTGCTGATATTGCAGAAGAGGTTTAGATCCCTAAACAGAGTCTTTCTGATGTCATTTACCTTGCTGATGTGCAGTAAATCCATCAGTACTGGGTCAGAGAACACCTTGTAGGCTAGACACAGGTCACTTCTTAGCAATCTGTAGGATACTGAGTATAGTGACAGGGTTTGGAATCACTCCATGCAGGTTGTGATGAGTTATTATGGTTGGTGCTGTCTGAGTTCTGTTTCTGTGAGGCTGCATAGGGTAGTTGCTTCTTCGATTAAAATTAGGAGGCCTTTGTGGTTTAGTTAGTTTAGTTTTAAGAGTCTCAGTATATGTAGGTATATGTGTTAGGTCTGACCCGTGGGTGATTAGTTTAGTGTGGTGTTGTGTGCTCCTGAAAATTTACTTTTTATTTGTAATGGCTACGTGTGAGACCTCTGCCTCCAATAACATAATATAACTACATTTCTCACACACACTGTGTCAGTTTGTTTTAATAGTAGGTGGTCGATAGCAAACATATCCATTTCTACCAAGCTGGCTGCAGACTACAAAGATGGTTTGAAAATGCCATACTGTGGTTGCAATTACTAATGTAGGATGAAGTGGGAATAATGCCTAAGAAGATAGAAATTGATTAACTGAAGTGCAATTGGCCTAAAATGAACATTCTTAAGACTGCACACAAAGATCAATGTACCTCTTCATGCAAACCATGGACTCTTTGCATAACTATTGCCTATTAAGTATGCTAAAAGTTTGTGGCTTGGGTTATGCCATGAAAGTTTAAGGTTCTAAGTACCTGCAACTATACAGTGTACTTATGGTCACTAGTCACACCTCTCAACCTCTTAGAGCAAAATGTCTGGGCAAAGCCATAAATAATGAGGGGACAAAGGTCCAAAAATAGGGACGCTTTTCAACTATTGCTCTTACAAACATAGAAAGTTGATAGAGTAAAAGGTTTTGAATTAGCATGAATTTTCTGAAGAGTATGAAGTCTGAAACTGAAATGTCTGTTATTATTTTCTGACTTCAATATTCGATGATTTGCCAGAAAACCACAATTTTATTAAAAAATGGACCACAGATATGAAGCAAAAATCTGGACATTCTGTGAAAATCTGTGCAGTTGAGCAGTAGTACCTCCACTGGTCTGTGTAGCACGTGTCACCGGTATATGTCTTGCCTGGGTATAGGCAGTCTGTAACGCACAAGTGGAAATCTAATTCTGATAAGAATCCGATTACCTACCAGAATGGATCCCTAGTGAGAGTTAACACCAAATCTATCCAGAGACAACGTCCTGTTCATTCTTTATTTATTTTTGTTTTCCTTTCCTGTTTTCCAAGCAGATTTATAGCAAGATATCTAAACATGTGTGCAGCATATCATTTCAATAACATATTTATAGCTTTGAATCACAAACACTAAAAACAACAAAAAAAAAAATCAAAAATCCAGTATGTCTCATTTTAACACAGTATCTGTCAAAATGCATAAATGTATACTCCAATCATTACATTAACTATGCTGTTGTCACTCAATCAATGTTCATGACAAGGTAATCTATTAATTTTTAACCTAAGGCTATCCCAATAGATGGATCCTTAGTCAAGGAGGACACCTCCCTTGTATTGCTCTGAACACCGCATTGCATGCCATTGTAACTATGGACTGCATTTATTTATTCATTTATGTCAAGATCTCCATTGAGAAATTTCATCCATTCATTTTATTATTTCTTGACCTCAGTGTTTCATTTCTGAATTCCCATTAATGAGTTAAAGAGTTTTGGTTGGAATGATAATTAAAGCTAGCAATGACTTTTGATGTCTGGGGGTGAAGATCATATAATCACAGCTAAGGAAAAGCAAAGTCTTTACCAGTTCCACCTGTCTGTCCAGTATTACATTAATCAGGTGTTGCAATGTTTACATAGAAGTTTTCATTTCAGGGTAATATCAAAAAATATTTTCTCAGTTAATCTTCCATATATCTACGGTATGTACATTCCACCTGCAGCATCATACCTTGCAGTCTTTTTGTCTATAAAATTATCTGTGCAGGCATTGCCATTCACACATTCTAAACTTCCTTGGTTTGGTAGCATACCTGAGAGGTTGACAGTTTTTGCACCACTTTTTCCATTCAATATTCATTCCTAACTATTTCTCGGTATTTCTTTTCATATTTTAGTATTCTGATCTCGTATCTTTCTAAAATAATCTATATCATCTTCTTAATACTGACTACACTTGTCCTGGGTTCAGTTAAAAAATGTGCCAAGGCAAATGATTGGTCTGGCTTTCCCTCGGTTGCTATCATCTTAGTGAATTTTACTTGGAGATCCATAAATCTTACCCTGTTATTCTTTTTCAGTTCAAGTTTAAGCCTTGCTTTATCCCACTAAGTCAACACAATTCCTGCGTTTAATAGTTTCCAGAACCTTAGTTCCTTATTTTGTTTATTCCAGTCTGTAGAACTATTACTGTCCCTTCTGCATCCCTGATACAAACCAAATGGAAGAATTTCCTTGTTAAATCCAACAAATAAATCTGGAAGTATCTGTGTCAGGGCCATTTCTTTCCATTTACTTATATAATTTTTCAGTTGCACCAGACATAATCACCTTCATTAACTATCTGTATACTAATTCTTTAGGCCTGGTACACATAACCCTCCAAAGTACATTGTCACTATTATTATTTTTTTTTCTTATTTTTTAGGTCCTTCTTCCCCCTTGGGCTCACCAGCCATCATGGCCCCTCCAATCAGATTCAAGCCCATTTATTTACAAGGGATGGGGAGACTTCCTCAGATCCTGCAGACTGACAGCCATCAACAAGGCATACAGCAGGGTGTTTACCACAGAAACATGCCTAGAATGGAGCAAAGGAGGAAGTTGCCCCAGGTCTTGGTCAGCAAATGCCAATCATTTGGTATTACAGTATCAGCATTTATTCATTTTGCACCAGCATTTCTGGATGTTAGTAGAGAAATTAATTTGGAAATTGTTTTTCTTTTGTTGTTAGGACTGAAGCACATGCTTCAGTGAGTCATATATGGTATATGTTACAGTAAGCTACTTGCTACAAATGTTAGTAAGTTACTTGCTAAAAATGTTATTTATTTACTTATTTATTTGCTCATTGTATTCATGAGAGCTAGATGATTTGGCTACAGCTCTGGTTTACTGCAGTGATAGCAGTTTGCATGAATGATATAACCCCCCACCCCCTCCTGGATAGTGATATGAGTATCTGCATCACTGTAGGGGCTACCTAAGCCCCTATGTTAGTTCAAGTCATCCACCCTTGCAATCTGGCAATAAAGGCTATCTTTTTCTATCTTGGGTAGCCATTCAACATATTGTCTTTGCATCAGGCACCACCCTTAGGCAGGGATCATTACAGTTCTGGCCACCAGCAGATGCTTCGACCAATTGCATTCTTCCTTCAGTTGTTGAGCCCGCCTTCCAGCCTGCAGGAGGTCAGGTGCCAGAGGAGCTAAATGAACCTTTGTCATTTAGCTGTAGACAGGCCATTATTACTGTACATCATCAGTGAAGCTTCAATAATATTATTTTTACCATGGCACCTCTTGAAGTTTAATCATCTCAGATAGAATCCTGAAACTATTTCCGAAATACTGATAACTATTTTTTCTCTGCTGGAGCCAGAAAGTCTCACATGACAAAATTCATTAACAGATCCAAGAACAATTTTAATGGTTTATGTCTTATAATCCAAATCTAGAGTCAATTCTTTTGTGTGATAATCCAAATCTAGAGCCAGTCTTTTTAACCTAATACATTAATTCAGAGCTTTATTCTTCAGTTCTTTCAATGATACTTAATAGACAAAGAAACTGTATTAGTTCACTAAACCCAGAGATACCTTAGTTTTGCATAAACACGCATAAAGCCAGTAGTTAAGTCACAGTGCCTTATACGTTGTTTTATTTAGTTTATAACCAGCATAGTTATAGAACTCTTATTTATTTTGCAATTATATCGGAATGACCTGCTCTTGTTTATTTAAGTACATTAAGATGGTATCTGAAAATGCATCTGTTTTTTAACTTGCATGCCAACCCAATTATATCATTCAGTTTCAGACTCCTTAATCATAGTGGACAAAAGGATCTATGTAGAGTACAAAAGAACAAAAGAAGAAGCAGATGCAGGCTTCCTGAAACAAATACAGGAGCTCAAGCATCCAGCATCTGAGCATAACCTTAGTTGAATATCTTTGCAGACGTACGAAAAGTTACATTAGAAAATCTTTTTGGGAATGTATATTTTTCATGATCTCCCTCAAAAGCTCCAAGTAACCAAAAAAAAAAACTATGAGTATCAAGATGTATCACTAATAGAGAAGTCCCTTTCTGTTTACTTTTCTTCCTGAAACTTGGATGCCTGTATCATATTATTAGAGATTTATCTTCCCCTAACAAAACCACACAGAGTTCTATTAACACACATTTTAAAGCCACCATTCTGTTTGCTAATATCCTAGTGGACATTTTATAATCATGATTTAGTATAGAAGCTGGAATGGATGAAAGTATTTGTTAGGGAATTATTTATTATTTTATTTTACATTTGTTGACCGGGATTGTCCGACTGATTTGAAGAGCTTTTTCAGCGGAGGAATACTTAACGTCGTTCAAAATATTCAAGACAAATGTTTGTATCCATGATGAAGTTATCTCTGAAATATGAATAAACAATTTCAGCCCAGTATCATGTCATTTTTGACTTTCTGTTTTTTTCAAATTTCTGTTGCGATTTTGTCATTCCTCAGCAACTTACCTGACTGTTATGGATCTACTTGTGCTTTAAGTTTACCCATAGTAATTGAGGCAAGTAATGTATCCCTTTGAACATTTGTTAATGAAGGCAAACAATGTGTTTCTAACAAAACAGCTTCTCCCAGTCTCATTATCTCTTTTCTTAGGTTATCCCACATATAAATCCTTGTAGAAATTCTGGAAAAAAATCAGGATTTCCAGAAGGCCTCTAGTCAACAATCTTGACATAGAATATATTACTTTTCACTGACTCTTTTTCAGCATTTACTGTCCGGTTCGATTCTCAGCTAGAGCGTCTTCTGCGTGGAGACATGCATGAATGGGCGTACCTACGTTGAAGGTTGTGCGTCAGGGCTGGTAACTCGGCACATAAAAATCAACTACCAATCATTAGCGGACCGGAGTTCTGCTGTGGCAACCCCTAACCTGGAAAAGCCGAAAGACACAGCAACTCTCTTAATCTTTCAGTTGAGTAACACTGTGCCATGAATATATTTTCAAAGCATACCAACTTTGAGTCTGTTTTTCTAAACTCAGCTATTCAGTCTCTCAACTGATTTTTAGTATTAGATTTTTGAATTAAATAATCAGCTAAACTGTCACTCTACTGAAATATCCTGATTATCACTGTGCTGCAGGTTTATTGTAGCAAGTGTCAAGTTTGCTTAAATCTGATTTCTTAAGGTTTGGTATGGGTGATGCACAGGGAAGGGTAGAGATGAGGTGAGTTCTAACAATGGTGACTTTTACTTTAGTTTTGAGGAATGTGTATGTCTGTATAATGACCTGAGTTTTTTATGCACGTTTTTTTATAGTCTGGTCCATGTGAATGTCAAATTTCATGTTGCTGTCTATAATTACACCGAGAAATTTGATATGGTGTACTGGGAAAATAATTGTGCTATTTATTAAAGAGATGTTGAAGGATGGAGAGGTCAGTGGCTCTTGTGGGTTAAAAGAGCATGAGCTTAGTCTTACTGAGGTTAAGACTGAGCTGAGGGCTGGCTAGCCAGGATTCTGCTATTGAGAAGGATTGCGGGGTTATCAGTTGATGTTGTGGGGGTGTGGGAGCAGCACGTATTAGAGTGCAGTCATCTGCATACTGGACAAGGAAAGCATGTAAGGTAGAAGTATGAAGACTGTTAGTAAATAGAGTGAAGAGGAGAGGACCCAAGATAGAACCTTGAGGCACTCCCATTGTAACTGGCTGGAGAGCACAGAGATTTTCTTCCACCTGACTGCTTGCTATCACCTAGTTAGATAGAGCAGGAACCATGTTAGGGTCAAGTAGCTGAGTTTAAGATATTATTGGTTCATAGCTTCATAGGTAGGTACTAGGCTATTGGCCCTAGGGCCTATATAAGCCTAGCCAAAGGTACCCTGGCTTTCGCCACCCAAGAAAATTATCTTCCTGTGCCACTGTCGAGCAGTGCCACAGAAGTGATCCCCGGGGTGAATTTCCTATCTCCCATCCAATCATCAAGATTTTTCTTGAACAGTACTAATGAGGAGCTTTGTTTGATATAGATAGGTAGCTTGTTCCAGAGAATGCGAAGTCTCTGGGACAGGAATCTATCCCTCCAGCATGTTCTGTTTATTGTGGTGACAAGGTTTAGGTCCCTAGAGCATGTAGCTCGTACGGATTGGGATTTCTTTAAGAGGAGCATGTCTAAAAGCTCTGGGTTTGACATAGCTTTGTGTGTTAGGCAGAGATCGCCTCTGAGTAGGCGATATGCAACGGAGTAAAGCTGCAGTTTTTTGAGAAGGTCTGCATAGGGCATCTCTTTGAGGCCGGTAATCCTCTTTGTTAGGTATTTCTGTGGCCTTTCCAGTTGTTGTAGATGTCTTGTGAGGTACATACCAAAAGGGACATTGTACTCTATAATGGGTCTAATGAGTGACGAGTAGAGGGGAACAATGACCTCTTTTTTCCTGGATGAGAAACCTTTTGTGATGAGGTGTGCCACATAGAAGGATTTCCTGACTACTGTGGCAATGTGATTATCAAAGGAGAGACTACTGTCCACCTGTGTCCCAAGGTCTCTTATCACACTTTCGGTGTTAAGTAGACTACCACCTATGTGGTAGTTCATGTGTACTGAGTTTTTACCAAAATGAATGACAATGCACTTTTTGGCATTGAGCTTGAGGCCATGGCTTTGACACCAGGCATCTGTCTCAGCAAGGCCCTTTTGTAGGATGTCCACACCTTTTGGAGTTTTGATTATGGCTCCTAGTTTGCAGTCGTCTGCGAACTTAGTTAGCCAAAGACCTTCTGTGTTGGTCTGTACTTCAGAGAATTAGATACCAAACAGGAGAGGACCTAGGACTGAACCCTGTGGTACTCCACTTGTCACTGATCTGAAGCTGGATTTGGAGTCTGCTACTTTCACATTGTGGGTTCTGTCAGTGAGCCAGTTGGCAACCCATCTTGTGACATAGGGATTTATACCTAGTTTAGTGAGTTTATCTATAATTCTAGAGTGGGGGATGGTGTCAAAAGCCTTGGCGAGATCTAGATAGGATGTGTTAAACACCTTACCCTCATCTACGGCTTTGGTGACTGCTTCAAAGAAGTGTATCAGGTTTAGGAGACATGATCTGCCTTTTACAAATCCAAACTGGGTGGGGTCCTGAGTTTGGAGATTACCAATGTCACTGTTTATAAGTTCCATGATGATACGCTCCATAGCCTTGCAGACCAGGCTCATTAGGCTAATTGGGTGGTAGTTTCCGGGGTCTGTGGTGGCTCCCCCTTTGTGGAGTGGGATAACTGTTGTTGTGCACCATTCAGTGGGCACATAGCCTGAGGTGAGGCTATGATTGAACATGGTACTTAGGTGGGGTGCCAGTTCGTTCTGTAGTTCATGTAGAACACAGCCTGGGATGCCGTCAGGTCCCATGGATGCTGTGTTCTTCGCTTTGGATAGTGTGTTTTTTACCTGTGCAGCTGTGATTAGAGGAACTTTGCATTCTTCTGGTATAGAGATGGGCCCTTTAGGGGATGACAGAGGGGTAAAGTTAGCACTGAACCTATCTGCCAGGATGTTGGCAATATCCGTTGGTTCTGTATATTTAGTGCCATTGTGCTGTAACTCAGAGCAGATCTGAGTGTTGCCATTGAGATTCTTGACATAGCTATAGAATGCTTTGTGGTTGTCTTTAGAGTCAGTGGCGATGTTGTTTTCATAACTAGCTTTGGAGGATTTTATGAGGGATCTCAGCTTCTTACTGAAGCTGACCAGGGAGTTTCTCCAATCATGGGATTTTACTCTTTTTTGCAACAGTTTCTTTCTTCTGTTGTAGAGTTTGTTTATGGCAGGGGACCACCAGATTGGCTTCCTTTTTTTGGAGGATAGCATCTTGGTTCTGTTAGGAATTGCACAATCCATGCACTCATGTAAGTGCTTATAAAGTGCATTTGTGTACGATTCAGCAGTCATACCTCTATTGTCCGTCAGCATGGGTGTCGTGAAGTTTGCCACTTCTGTCTTAAGAAGCGTGAAGTTGGCTTTGGAGAAATTTTTTACTGTTATTTCCCTAATGGGGGTGGGGGAGGGATGTGGATGTCTAGGGTGATTAGCTTATGGTCAGATCTGACCAACGAGGAACTGACCTCTGGTGTGGAGCACCGGTTGCCCATGTTGGTAATAACCAGGTCTAGGATATTGCTGCCCCTGGTGGGGGTGTGGATAAGTTGATCCATGGCATTGGAATTTATGAATTCCAGAAAACGTTGAGCACAAGAGTTGGTACACGAGTAATTTTCCCAGTTAATGGTAGGGTAGTTGAAATCGCCCATTATTAGGGTGTTAGGTTGTACCCTAATATTTTCCATTGTATTAAGAAATGAGGAGTGGGAATCCTGGGACATGGTGGGGGATCTGTAGCAAGTTACAATTTGGATTGCGGTCTTGCCCAGAGTTAGTTGCACTTGGATAATCTCAGATGCATTATGCTGTGCAGCTAGCCTGGTGGTGTGGATATCCTTAATGAATATGGACATGCCTCCGCCTTTAGTGTTTTGGTCCAGGTTAGGTGGCCGAAAGGTGTAGTATGAATTATAGCCTGGTAATGCAGGGGTACTCTCTGGAGCCTTGAACCAGGTCTCTGTCACTGCACAGATGTCGATGTTCTCCATTTTAAGGAGTGCCTCGAGAGAGTGCATTTTGAGGTTCAGACTTCTAGCATTGAGTAGCAATACCCTCAGATTCTTCTTGCCTGTACCTGTTAGGGTGGTGAATTTGTCATTATAAGTTTGCTATGACAGACAGTATTGAAAGCTTTGGAGAAATCGAGAAATATAGAGGATACAAGTTTACCTTAATTTCTGTGCTGGTTAACTATTCTAGTAAAGGATATTAGAGCAGTAGTTGTGCTGTGTTTTGGCCAGAAGCCATGTTGGTACCTACCTATGAACCTATCCTCATTAGCACTCTTCAAGAAAAATCTTGATGAGTGGATGGTAAATAGGAACTACACCCTGGGAATCACTTCTGTGGCTCTGCTCAACAGGAGCACAGGAAATTAACTTTCTTGGGTGGCGTAAGCCAGGGAACCTTGTTGGCTAGGCTCAGTTAGACCCTTGAGGTGATAGCCTAGTACCTACCTATGAACCTATGAGTGTTAGAAAGAAGATTGTTGGTTAGGAGGTAGTTTAGTAATTGAGAGTGAATGCATCTCCCTAAGATTTTGGATGGGGTGTTGAGATAGCAATAGGATGGTAGCTGAATAGTTCTCTTGAGTTACCACCTTTATGCAATGGGATAAAGTGTGATATTTTCCTGATAGTTGACACTTTTTGTTCTGCGATGGAATGATTAATGAGGATGGATACTGGATAAGAGATGGCTTCTGCAGAGATTTTGAGATAGTCTGTGGGTATTTGATCAGCTGCTAGGATTGTTGACTTAGGTTTTCTTGGGTATTTTTTTATAGTTCTTATAGGGACAGGTTGGAAGGAAATGGCATTATAATCCTGATTTGAAGTTAAGTAAGGTTATGGAGGTATAGAGCTGTAGATGTTTGTAAGGGCTAGTATGGTTTCTGTGAAGTATTTGTTAAATTGCATTTTGATACTGTCTTTTGTATTCCTGGTTGTTGGACAAGGTATACTAGTTTGTCCTGAGTGTAAGATTTTTCTTTTTGTAGCACACCAGAATTTGTGAGGATCTTGTTGGTGTTTAGTTTGGCTGGCACTGTAGTGATTTATTTTATTTTGTCTGATTTGTTTTTTTGGCTTTGTTTCTTAATTCTAGATAAACCTGTTTTTTTGCAGAGATTTTATTAGTGTGCCATTTTCCCCAAGCTTTGTCTCTTATTTTTAGCGGTGATCTTCTTTCTTTGGAGAAACAGGGGACAGAGCTGGATTTTTTTCTGATAGTCCTGAGAGGTGCAAGGTTGTTCAGGCCCCTAAGAAAAGAAGAGTTAAAAATTGTTTCCTCTAGAGGGAGGTACTTAAGTGGTGACCAATTACAGAATTTAAGAGTAGATATGAATACTGTGGAGGAACATTTCTTTTATTATGAATTTGGTGGTAAGTACTGAGTTTCACTGGATTTATGTGATATTTGAGTAGATAGGTTGGGTAATGGTTACTGAGGGTATCTGGAAGGCATACAGAGTGTAATGAGGGAATGGGTCTGTTAGTTAATGTTCGGTTTGGGATAGACTGTCTCTTAGATGTTTTGTCTAACTTAGTAGGAAATTTAATTAATTGTGAAAACCCATGCAGCTTTATATGATTGGTTGGCCTATTGGATTTGCATGTGTACCAATCTATGGTGAGGTCACCCATGATGATAGTTTCTTGTGGAAGGTGTTTAATGTCCATTGGGAGAATGTATTCAATGGTAGAGAGGTTGTTACACTTAATATTTATAAATTCATTAAGTCCTGGAGCCCGGTCCACCCTTAGCCTAATACACCATGTGCATTCCCTACACTCGATGAAAATCTTGACATCAGTATTAAAAGTGTTTTTGCAGATGCAAAGGTATTAATTGCATTATTTTTATCAGGTATTTCATTGTTATTGTTTTTTGATGATTATATTTAATATATATGTTATATGTTTGTATGGATTTGGACATGTTAATATCATTGGCTCTATTTTGTCATGTGATTCTTCAAGTTTCTTTTTTAATTCTTAGTCAGGTGCTTGATGAAGTTCTTGTTCTAAGATTAAAGAAAGAAAGTGCTCACGGTACTTACGTATTATCGCAACCACATTTTTGCGGTAATGCTAGTTGCTTCTGTTTAGGTGAAGAAATTGTAATAAACTTTTATAAAGTTTAAGAACATGTTTTCTGTAATGTTTTTAAGTTTTAGGAATGTTTGCCATTCAAACCGCTGAGAAAATAAGTGTTGAAAATAGGTTTCCCGTTTTATCGCTAGCAACTCTCGTCAGTTAAGCATGTCCCATACTACTTCATATGCATTCCTTTTCTCGTGCCATCAAATGTTGTCAAAGCAATCCACATCGCTTTGTACGCAGAAAAGCATTACAACACCAACTAAGCAATCCATATCTCTAGAGCCGTAATACATACTAAAATCAATGCAATTAAAACAGACGGTGCACTAAAAACAGAAGCATCAGTACATAAAAGCAAAGCAGTACTGTCTACTTATAACAAGGTTTACTAAGTATGAGTTACCAGATTTTTGCGATCGTAAAGGTTGCTTCCCGATAGTGAAATGGGTAGAAATGTGTCCGGTAAGATTTTTAAAATGGGACACGATGTGTTTTCTTTGACAAGGAAGGGTCTTTTATGCAGGGTTATGAATACAAATTAGAGAAATAGTCAACTGTCTATGCATGATGCACTTCCCTGGCGGCAGCATGTCATTGCATCTTCCCAGTTACTGAGATCACTTCATGATTACACATAGTAAGAGCACTTTTCCCAAAACATCTCATTGCCGGACAATGCTCTCTTCTTCCTGTACTTTGTGGCTGTTAGCAACCGTTTTTTTTTTTTTTTTTTTTTTTTAATTTTGACAAGAAGATGTCTTTACAAATAGTACCCCCCCCCTCCAAAAAAAAAAAGTGACCAAAACCATCATGACAGGGTCTGCCTTTGCCTTCTCTGAAGGCTGCTTCCTTCCACACTGTCAAAATAATCCGTTCGTCAGAACAGCAGGCATTGTAATTCAAGCGTGCGTGTGTGTAAGGCACTCTGAAAACACGAAGCGGGTTTCCTCAAATGTTTGTCTTCCCCTTCACACAGACCCTGTAACTGAAAGCTAGTCCACAACAAATAAAACAGACCCTAAATACCACCTTACAGTGGTTTGCGGCCTCGTTTGTACAGAAGTATTGTAAATTCGCAACCGCGAAAATGTGGTTGCGATAATACGTAAGTACCGTGCTCACACTCACTACTGTGTTTGGTTCGTGTCTTGGCTTTGTTCCATTTTAAGTTTTGAGTTTGCTTTCCACTATTTCTGGTTTTGTAATGTGTGTAATTAGTATGAAGAATTTTGTAATACATTGATTATATTATTATTATATTTCAGAGAAATGTGTGAAGAAGGTTTGGGAGAGAAAATAGCAAATGAGTGATTAATGTTTGTAATGTTGCAGATAGAAGGTGATAGGATAGTATCGGGTATATTTTTTGTGTGGAAGGGAATGGGGTAATGTAGGTGGTGATTGGGAAATTTAGTTTAGTATGACCGGAAGTGGAGTGGGCAGTGAGTGTAAGGAAAAAGAGAAAAGTGGAGTATACGGCTAGCATGTTGATAGTGATATGAAATTTGTGTGTTTTGTTTGATTTTACCTTAGGAATTTTAAGACAATTGTTAGGGCTTGATAAAACATAGTGGTACGATTTCCTGTTGGAGACTGGGCTAACCAGTGATCATGCCAGAAAGAGAGAAAAAGGATTGCTAGGAAGACATGTCCATTGTAGAAGTAAGGGGATGACTTCCATAGATAGCCTGTTTGAAGGAAAAAAAAGAGTCATCCCTAGCTTTTTTCTGGCCTGTCACTATGAATGGAATTATGCTTAGAAGTTATAATGTGGCAATGATTACCACATATAAAAAGTCAGATATTGTGAAGATGTAGATAGGAAGCTGCTCAGTATCTGGTGCGTGATTATATCAGAGTGCACAAAAGATGCTATGAATACTTCGCAGAGTAAAGGCTACTTGGCATTCAAGAAAGGATAGTATTCTTTTGCTAATACTTTGGAATTGTTTGTATTAGATAAAACAGATGAAAAAGACAGATATGAGTAATTGGAGAGCAGAAAATATAGGCATCTAGAATATATATATATATGGGCCTACTTCAGAATGGCAATCGTTCAGAATGCCTACTTTCATATGGCCAACACCATATAATCAACATTCTGAAATACCGACACCCTGAAATAGCATCATTTACCTACCTGTAAACTCAGTAAAACTGGATTATGCAGGGGGGCAAGCCCCCCTGCACCCCCCACACCCCCTGCTACTTAAATATTTTCACTCCGAGATCGCACTACAGTGCAGGAAAGGGAACTCTCCCAGTCCCGCACTGTAGCGGGATCTCAGCTATCATTTGTCGGCTTTTCAAACATTCACTCATATGGTGTCGGACATATGAGTTTCAAACATTTGAAAGTTCGAACAAATGAAGGGCTCCTAAATATATATATATATATATATATATATATATATATATATATATATATAGATATATGTATACACACACACACACATATATATATATATATATATATATATATATATATATATATATATATATATATATGTAGACACACTCAAACACAGACACATACATATATGTATATATGGGTCTACTTCTGTTCATCGAAATTGCAATTTATCAAAGAACAGAAGTATGAACCCAATTCTGCGAAAGTACATTTAAGTGAAAATGTGAACAGTAGACATATATATATATATATATATATATATATATATATATATATATATATATGTATATATGTATATATATATATATATATATATATATATATACATATAGATATATATAGATATATATTTATATATGAAGTCACATATGTGAATTTGCAGGCCTTCTAAACAGAACTGATAATATCAAACAAGGCTATCAAACTGAATATATTATAGAATGCAATTTGATTTGGACTCTAGTGAGAATAACCTTAAAATGAAATGTGAAAGATTAAATTTTCATGCATTTGAACAGATGACAACTGGTCAAAGATGTTCATGTCTTGGTAAAAAGTACGCCCCCTAGCCATCCTTTGTAACATATTAAATGAGGAACCATAGAGAAAATCTCAGTCAACAGTGATCACAACACTTCTTAAGAAAAGACACAAAAACATTAAATGGAGGCATGGAGTTTTAATCACTGTATTTGCTCACATATACATATATGTATATATATATATATATATATATATATATATATATATATATATATATATATATGGGTCTAGGACTATTCACTGAAAGCACATTTCACTGAAAGTCAAATGACTGTGCACAAATTGCTGAAAGCTCAATGCACTGAAAACTCAATTCACTGAAACACATTTTACTGAAAGTTATATATCGCCTTTTCCCCACTGTTGTGTGACCCTGGAGTTAGTATATATATATATATATATATATATATATATGTATATATATATATATATATGTATATATATATATATATATATATATATATATATATATATATATATATATATATAGTAAGAGGGAGTGTGGGGGGCATAACCCCCCACATATTTTGGATATATATTAAGCTTAGAAAATAGTAATTTATTGTAATTGCAAGTATCCATGTATATAGTTCACAATATTTAAAATGGGTTGGGGGCCCCAATGAGGGGTGCAGTGCCCCCACCCCCCCCCCCTTACTATATATACTAACTCCAGGGTCGCACAATAATGGGGAAAAGGCCATATATAACTTTCAGTGAAATGTGCTTTCAGTGAATAATCCTAGACCCATATATATATATAAAATAGTTATCAGGAGAGACCGTCAGCCCTTTCTCTGTAGTCAGTCTCTTATACATTCCTCCATGGAGATCTACATTATGTCTAGCCTTTCATGTCATGAAAGATCAAACTCTTTTTGAGCTCCTCTTCCTTAATAGAACTAAAGATGCATCAAATATTTGGTTAAATGAACTAAATGTTAATCACCAGGTAAATAGGACACATTGGCATGATAAGTTTGCATCCCAAAGTATTCTTCACCTGTGGAACAAACATCGTCTACATGTCAAGTACAGTAGCACCATTGCCACCTTCAAGATAAACCCACATAATTTGATGGGCAACCTCAAATTCTCTCATAGTCTATGTCTATCTTGTCTTGTCCTGCTTAAGGCTAGAGGGAAATTTTTAATAGGGTTTTTATGGCTAGGCTTGAAAAAGTCTACAGACCGACTGCCTAGTACGTACCTATGAACCTTTATCTCACTATATATATAGATATATATATATATATATATATATATATATATATATATATATATATATATATAGGAGCGCTACAGAATCCTGAAAGCCCAAAATCCTGAAGAACAAATCCTGAGACCAAAATCTTGGAAGTTCAAAATACTGAAAACTCAGAATACCGAAAACTCAAAATACTGAAAACACACAGGATTCCAACACTTACCATATTCCAGCACAAGTACATACAGAAACATATTACCCTTCAATTATACACAGAGGGGCAAGCACCCCTGCACCCCCTACACCCCCTGTTACTTAAATATATCAACTTCCAGACTGTACTTCACTACACTAAGTGCAATCTTGTAGTTGATATATTTAAGTAGCAGGGGGTGTGGGTAGTTTGCCCCCCACATGGCGGATGCATGGGGGCTTGCCCCCCTGCTTATACTTGCAGAAGAGTATTATGGTTTGTATTTTATTTGTTTCTGTATGTAGTTGTGCTGGAATATAGTAAGTGTTGGTATCCTGTGTGTTTTCAGTATTTTGAGTTTTCAGTATTTTAAACTTTCGAGATTTTGGTCTCAGGATTTTGGGCTTCAGGATTTTGGGCTTCCAGGATTCTGTAGCTCTCCTATAAATATTCATTGATGTCTGAAGGAAAAATGTTGTTTCTATCACACATCATGTAAGTAGAATTCATATCCCAGCTTGTTTGTTTCTGTGTAGTATGTGTTTTTGCTGAGATCGCCATTGAGTGGAGTTGAATATTTCTCCTTTTCGACACTGTTGTGCTTTTTCAGAGTCGGTATATACAAGTGGCGCAGGCTGTTATGGTGTTGGGTGTTCATCATTTTCTTTTAAAGGTTTTGGTGAGTTTGATGAATCGCTGTGTATTCAAGGATTTTTGTTTTCATATATCCATGTTTGCTGTACCATTAC
>NC_056730.1:600333319-600393319 GCF_019279795.1 Protopterus annectens | reverse complement strand
ACTCATATTTTGGATATAAAACAATTTGACAGTAATTGCATATCTTACAGCAATTTTGAAGAATAAGATGGTGGAACCATTTTCCATCAACAATATTAAAACATGTATATGTTAATGGCAAAAAACAGATAAATAACTAATTTAACAGATACTCCATTATACGAGTACAATAAAGCCCTTCAGCATGAGTACTACAAGAAATAACAGACCTTCAGGGGGTGGAGACACCTAACACCACATGGGTATTCTGTTATTTTCCTGTAACACTTACCCTGGAGGACATCATTCCTTGCCTTCAGTTTTAGCAATGGTATTACTACACCTTTTCAAAGGAGTTTATTGATTTCTTATCTCTTTAAAGAAGTGTCCACAGATTAAATACATACCCTGTGGAAGTCATATTTACTTGTGATGTGGTTGGTACTTCCCAGTCATCAACTGACTTGCTTATGAAGATGAACTTTATCTATTTTATTGTTCTTTCAAAACCAAAGAGCTTGTGAGCAGAACCATGCTATCTGCAATGGATCTGTTCCCAAATGTTGACGACAATAATATGTTTGTCTCCTGCTGAAAGAAAATCTGCAACTCAGGACTGTGGTGGGATTTTGCCTATACTCCATACTAATTTAATTCTTCTCTGAGATCACACCACATTTGAGGTAAGAAGAAAACCAGAAGAATCATGACTTTGCTAATTATCAAAGAGATACCCACATGTAGGATCTCTACTAAATATAAAAAATATTTATTGCTATTTATTCACATCAGTTTTGCAAATTCATATTTAAGTGATGCTGCTTTTTGGCATCTATTTCTCTGAAATGGAAGCAAATGCTGAAGGCTTTTGGCTGACTACATTTGCAGATGATTGCAAGCTGGGGGGTTTCACTGACTCCTCAGCAGACACTAGCATTCTTCAAGAAAGTCTATCTATGACTAATAAATGGTGCCAAAAGCAATAATCTTAACTCAATGCTAAGAAATGCACAATTGTACCCTTTGGGAAATCAACCATGCTAGCTAATTACCATGTTGATAATACGCACCTAGGAGTTGACCCTGTGGTTGCCTTACCTTTGACCACCACATAGCTACAGTGGTGAGGAAATGCTTTTATGTTGTGCAACTTATAAATAAGGGCATAGCATCTAGTATCAAAGAGTTCATTATCCCGCTGTACTTCACCCTTATCAGACCAACCATAAAGTACAGGGTTCCCTTTGGTATGTACCTGACCAGGCATATGCAGCAACTAGAATGACCTCAGAGTTTCCTTACAAAAAGAATACAAGGCATAACAAACCTGCCTTATGCAGAGTATCTTAAAGCCCTATCCCTCTACTCAGTCTCCTATAGATTTCTGAGGGGTGATCTATGTCTGGCTTACAAGGCATCTGCACACCCCACACTTATGAATCTCCTACATATTGATAAGTCAAACAGTACCCAAAATAAAAGATCTAGGGACCTTAATTTTGTCCACAACTTAAACAGAACATGGTGGAGAGATAGATATGTGTCCTAGAGATTGCCCCTCTTATGGAACAAGCTTCCATCCAGGTGAAGCTGAGTTCATCTATTATCCACTTTAAGCCCAGCCTAGACCAGTGGATGGATAATAGGAAATTTATACCAGGCCTGGCACCCATGCCCCTTATGGACAGAAGTAGCTTATAAATGTCTGGCCTTCCATGTCCTATTTGGATACGTGTTTGTGTGAGTTTATATACGTACGGGTGTTGGCTTCTTATAGCATCTAAGTGTAACTAATATACATATGCAATTTTCAGGAATGTGAATTCAAATTAAATCATTTTGAAAGAGATCCATGACTTGACATATGTGTTCCATTTGCCTGTATTGTAGAAGAAGGGAAACTGTATATTTCCTTAAATCTGACTGGATGTTGACTGTGTATCAAAAAGTTTGAAGTACTTCTAGCTATAAAATATCACATGTATAGCTGTAGATATTAAAATAAAAAAAACTTTAATACGAATAGAATATGGTTATATTTTAGGTGCTTCCCTTATTTTGAAACCTGTATGTGCTAAGACAGCTCAGTTTCTGACATTGTACTAAAGTTTACTCCATCAATTAATATCTTGAAAACACTGCTATGTGATTTCCATGTAATTGTTGCCATATCAGTCATTTCTGCAGCACTGTACAAGTCATTATTTTTTCACATAGAGTTTTGATAGAGTTTTATAATGGAGTAGTAGTCTACCTGTCCTTGTGGGCCATTTTATGTGTAGCCATTTTCCCTTGATGAGAACCAATCCCTGTACATTTTATCTGTGAGGGAAACCCATTGTGAAGTGAGAATCAAACCCTGTACCATAGAGTTTGTGAGGCAAACACTTTGATCGTTATGGCAACCCCCAATATAATGTGATGAGGGGGCAAGTGTGAGCATAAGCTTTGCTGGAGAATTATTAATTACCAGAAGTGATATGGTCATTGGTAAAAGCAGCATTTGATATCACTTTTCTTTACTTATCTTGTGAATAGCCATACATTTCATGACAGGTGTAAAATCACAGTATCAACAACAAAAAATTGTTTTCTTTTTGTGTGTGCAATGGCAGATACCATAGGTGCTTGTCTGTCTTATAACTCAAAGCAAATGCAACCTTAAAAGAAGACCAATGTGGGAACTGTAGTTATCTAAGCATATTCAAAATTAAACATCTAGTTCCTTTGGGAAAGTTAGAAAATACAAGTACCTAGATATGTTTAGCTTATGTATTTTGCAGTCATGATTCATGCCACATCAGTTGTCCAGTATTTGACTGAACTGGGTATGATTTATTTCATAGGTTCATAGGTAGGTACTAGGCTATCTGCCCGAGGGCATTTATAACCCTAGCCAGAGTGTGTCAGCTTTCACCGCCCCATTGATTAATTAACTGAGCCTCTGTCAAGCAGAGCCAATGAAGTGATCCCAGGGGTGTATTTTCTGTTACCCATCTACTCGTCAAGGTTTCTCTTGAAGAGTGTTAGTGAGGGGCTCTGCCTAATGTAGTTAGGAATTTTGTTCCAAAGCATGGAGAGTCTCTGTGACAGGAATCTATCCCTCCAGCATGTTCTATTTATTGCTGTGGCGAGGTTTAGCTCACTAGAGCGAGTGGCTCGCAGTGACTTGGATTTCTTTAGGTGGAGCATGTCCATCATTTCTGAGTTGGACATGGCTTTGTAAGTCAGGCAGAGATCACCTCTGTGTAAGCGATATGCCACTGAGTACAGCTGGAGATTTTTCAGTTGGGCTGCTTAGGATATATGGTTGAGGCCAGTAATACTCTTGGTGAGGTACTTTTGTGGTCTTTCCAGCTGTTGGACCTGTCTTGTGAGGTAGATCCCAAATGGGGCATTGTACTCTATGATGGGACTGATGAGTGACGAGTAGAGGGGCACTATAACCTCTTTATTTCTATATGCAAACCCTTTAGTAATTAGATGGGCTACATAGAAGGATTTCCTAACTACTTTGGCAATATGATTGTCAAAGGAGAGATTACTATCTACCTGGTCCCTAGATCTTTTATTACCTCTTCTGTATTAAGGGGGCTGCCACCTATGTGGTAATTCATGGGTGTTTTGTTTTTCCCAAATGGGTTGACTATGCATTTTTTGGTATTTAGCTTAAGACCATTACTTTGACACCAGGTGTCCGTCTCAGTCAGGCCCTTTTGGAGAATGGCCGTGTCAGCCAGAGAGTCAGTTATGGCTCCCAGTTTGCAGTCATCGGCGAACTTGGTAAGCCATAGTCCTTCTGTGTTTGCCTGTACTTCTGAGAAGTATATGCCAAACAGTAGGGGTCCTAGGACCAAGCCTTGTGGGACACCACTTGTGACTGGTTTAGAGTCGGACCAAGAGCCCTCTATTCTTACCGTGTGAGTTCTGTCTGTAAGCCAGTTGGCAACCCATCTCATGATGTAGGGGTTTATGTTCAGGCTGGTGAGTTTTTCTATAATTCCTGAATGGGGAATGGTGTCAAAATCCTTGATGAGGTCAAGGTAGGCTGTGTGAACTACCTTCCCCTCATCTATGGCCTTGGTGATTGTCTCAAAGAAGTCAACCAGGTTTAGTAGGCATGATCTGCCCTTAACAAAGCCAGACTAGGTCGGGTCAAATGTTTGGAGGTTCCCAATGTCTTTGTTAATGAGTTCCATGATGATGCGCTCTATAGCCTTGCAGACCAGGCTAGTCAGGCTTATTGGGTGATAGTTACCAGGGTCAGTTGTGGCCCCTCCTTTGTGGATCAGAATAACTGTTGCTGTGTGCCATTCTATGGGCACATAGCCTGTAGAGAGGCTGAGGTTGAACAGTGTGTTTAGGTGGGGGATTAGTTTGTTCTGTAGTTCATGCAAGACGCAGCCTGGGACACCATCTGGACCCATTGATGCTGTGCTTTTGGCTTTTGAAAGGGCTGTTTTCACCTGTGCGTCTGTGATTTCTGGGACCTACACTTTTCTGGTATTGTTGTGGGCCCTTTTGGGGGTGAGAGGGTGGGTGAAGTTTGCACTGAATCTATCTGCCAGGATGTTGGCAATATCAGTAGGTTCAGTATATTTTGTGCTATTTTGCACTAGCTCAGAGCATATCTACAAGTTGCCACTTAGATTCTTAACATAGCTAAAGAAGGCTTTGTGGTTATCTTTCGAATCGTTGACTATTCTTCTTTTGAAGTTAGCCTTGGACGATTTTATGAGGGACTTTAGTTTCTTACTGATACTGATCAGGGATGTCTTTCCTTCTTGGGATTTGCTTTTTTTCTGAACTAGTTTCCTCCTTCTGTTGTATAGCCTGTTTATGGCAGGGGTTCACCAGACTGGTTTCCTTCTCTTAGGGGAGTGAGTCTTGGTTTTGCTAGGGATGGCATGATCCATGCATCCTTGTAGGTGCTCATAGAGTGCATTTGTAAAGGGTCCTGCATCTTGAATACTGATATCCTTTAGCGTGGGGGCTTTGAAACTTACCACCTCTGTCTTAAGTAAGGTGAAGTTTGCTATAAAAAAGTTTTTCACTGTGGTTTGCTTGGTTGGAGGTGGTGGTGTGGTGTGGACATCCAGAGTGATTAGTTTATGGTCTGATCTAACCAGTGACGGGTTGACCTCTGGTGTGGAACACCTGTTGCCCATGTTGGTGATGACCAGGTCCAATATGTTTTCACCTCTGGTAGGGGAGTTTACCAGCTGATCCAGGGCATTTGAGTTGATAAATTCCAGGAAGCACTGGACCTGGGAGTTTGTACTTGAGTAGTTTTCCAAGTTAACAGTAGGGTAATTGAAATTGCCCAATATCAGGGTGTTCGGTAGGACCTTCATGTTTTCCAGTGTCGCCAGAAAGGCAGAGTGGTGGTCCTGGGTCATGGAGGATGATCTGTATCAGGCCACAATTTGCATTGCAGATTTGCCTGATGTTAGTTTAACATGGATGATCTCGGAGGTATCATGCTGCGCCACTAACCTGGAGGTGTTGGTATCCTTGATGAATATGGATACACTCCCTCCTTTTGTGTTTCGGTCCATGTCCTGTGGCCAAAATGTGTGGTATGAGTTGTAGCCCAGTACTGCCAGGGTGCTCTGTGGAGCCTTGAGCCAGGTTTCAGTTACTTGCACAGATGTTGACGTTCTCCATACTGAGGAGTGCTTTGAGCATGTGCATTTTGAGATTTAAACTCCTGGCATTGAGTAGCATAACCCTTATTTTTTTATTTGTGCTGTTTACAGAGGTGGGTTTGACTTTTGAGCTTTACCTAAAAAAGGCACTATGGGGGCAGCAAGAGTCTTGGCCAGTATTCAAAAGCCTAGATGTGACAGGTGCAAGCCATCTCTTGCGAAGCAATGAGGCCTGTCGAGCATGTTGTCCCAGGATGACAGACACTGGATCCCCTTTGAATGACACCAGAAGCTTAGCAAATTATTGAAATTGATTATTTTTTTCTTTATACTGCGGTATCATTCTTGGTAAGGGCAGGATGCTACTCAGGGTCAGGGTCATACCCGCCTGGGCTACATGATCAGAGAGCTCTTCCATGTCTCTTTTGATGTAGTTGAGGGAGGTACGTCTCAGGTCATTCACACCAACATGAACAATGACAGAGTCATATTTGTACTTGTTCTGGAGTGACCTGAGCGCTTGTGTTATGTGGCGGATTCTGGCTCCCGACAGGCAGCTAACAGTAACTTTCTCCTTGTCCAGCCTAGTGAGTGGGACATCAGTGTGCCTGACTATAGAGTCACCTATTACTATTGTGTTATTCTAGAGTATTATTTCTAGAGTAATTTACATTTTTTATTTATACCATGAGTTGATTGAGGTAGGACAGTGAACAAGCTCAGCCTGATAAAGAGACTATAAAGTAATACTAGCCAAAGAAATCGTTTACAATACAAATGGCAAGTATAAATACAATTATGAGCATATAAAACCAATATAACAACACTGGAAATGTCTGTGTAACATAGTGGGAGTCTATCCATTACTATATTTGGCAAATAAACACTTTATTACAACATAGTGGAAGTATGGCTAAGAAAGTATGAATCTGTGTAATATCAGGGTATATACAATTGTATTTACAGAGTTATTGTAGGTTAATATGGGGTATAATTACAGATATGATGACAAGGTAAATGGTGTAGGACAGGTGGAAAAGCAAGTGAAGTATAATAGAGAGAGGGAAGGAGGTGTGTTGGTGTGGAAGTGGAAGAGAGTGGGGTGCTGAGATAGTGTGGAAGAGGGTACAGGTTTGAGAGAGGAGAGAGAGAGAGAGAGATGTGTATTAATCTAATATGAATATCTGTTCCCTAAATGATGTGGTGAATGCAGAGAGGCAGGACAGAGTGAGCATAGTGGAGTTATGGAGTTAAGTAATGCCTTGTGGAAAAAGTGGTAACCAGCAGCTTTTGTGTGTAAAACAAGGATTGAGCTAATTTCTAAATCTGGAGAAGGGGTGATGTATTTTATGTTTGCATGAAGTGATTCTCATGTCTGAGAATCTGTGGTCAATGGGGGTGAAGTTTTTGGAGTGAGGTAGAGAGGGAGGGAGGGGAAGGAATACGATCTAAAGTTGCAGGACATGGTTATTTGATACAGGTGAATGTAGAAAAAAATGAAAGAGTCTTGGTTTAAGAATTTGTGGATTAGGAAGATTTTGAGGGGTGTGCATCTTTCACTTATGGGAAGCCATTTTGCATTAACTAGGACCAGTCAGTGTTGTTCTTTTGACTCGTGTGATGAATCTACAAATTTAGTTAGGTAGTGTTTGCAAAAATGGGATTTTTCTTTGAAGTTTTGGCAATAATATGGAAGCCATATTCTAGCTGTGGCAGGAGAACTCCTTTTCAGCTTGCTAGTAAACTTTTAGGTGACAGGAAATATGATTTTTTTCAGCCCAGAAAAGTAAAGTATTTATTGTAGATGAAGTAGTGGTGATCTGAAATAGAATGTTCAAGGACTGGTCCAGCCAGTTGCAGCAGTACAGTGTGGTTTCTAAGTGATCATTTAAATTATGCATTACTGTCCAATTTTTTGGAGAGCTTTTGGGCTTTTTTTTTCTGGTGTTCAGTATGAGGTCGTTTTCTTAGAACCGTAGTGATAATGTATTTACATCTTTTTCAAGTTGTTTTTGATGGTGTAGTTAGAGGGGTGGGATCAGCAAAGTACTGCATGATCTACATACATAAAGCTGGGGTTTAAAGTAGGTATGCTTGGAGGACGTTAATGAATAGTGATATTAGTGAAGGTGACTTTGTCAGGAAGTTGTTGTTATAATAATGTTGTAATACTACTGGAGATATTTCAAAACCAGTTTGGGTTGTTATTAAGGGTGTGTTATTGGTGCTGGATGAAGATGGCCTTATGCCTTCTAATAGCTTGATAATTCAGATATGTAAATTGTTGGTGGTTTACTACTGATAGATTTTGTTTCTAGAAGAGCGCAGCTTTATTCCTGAATTTCTGGAGATATTGGAGTTTGCAGACAGCCATTCTTTTAAAAACTTTAAAGGAATCTATTAACTTTGAGGGAATATTTGTTTTGGAGAGAGAATAGTGTGTTGATGAGAGATGTGCCTACAGTCTCAGGGTTGCTTTCTGATTGAATGGAGGTCTAGGAAGTATTTTTTGGTTACATAGTCATGAAGAGATGTAGATTTGGGATTTAGTCCTGAAAAAGGTTATTTTGGGTGGGGGTATTAGCTTGCTAATAGTTAAACAGAATGTAGAGGCAACTAAAGGAGGGTGGAAGTATGTTTATGTCATTGATTTTATTTGGCTTGTTTGTGATTAAAAAGTTAAGGAGGGAGGTGATCTTGTTGGTTGTTTAATCATTTGAGTGAATCCATGGTGGAGTGTAAGTCACCAATTTCTTGGTTTAAAGGCATAGGTGGTTCATGTTAAAGTCTTCAGTTAGTACAATGCCTTTAATTAACCTATTAGACTTTAAGCATTAGCGTAAATGTTTACTTATTTATTATTATTTTTTTTATTCTGGCAGGGTTGCTGGGGGGGTGATTTATGCCAATGCAGGGGACTTTTTGCTGTGTATTCTTACTACTAGCAGGTTGGAGTTGGGATATTCAGTGGAGCTGTATTGACCAAGCAGGATTAGTCATACATTATGATTGATCAGAAGAGCAGGTTGGGGTTGGGGTATTCAGTGGAGCTGTATTGACCAAGCAGGATTAGTCATAAGTTATTATTGATTAGAAGTAGTGATTCTTTAACTCTTCTGAATCCAGAACAAACAAAGGTTATGGAGGTCTGAGGAGGAAGGAAAGCGGTGGCAATACTTGTTCTTCATAACTTCTGCTTATTTGCTAAAATAAACCATTATTGCACATGTGTATTCATGTGTGTGTGTGTGTGTGTGTGTGTGCCTGTGTCAAATTTTCCACACTTTCCTGTGAAACATTATATTACCATGTGCCTTGAAAAGCCAATACCTGATACCTTATACTTTTTGTTAAAACAGAACTTACCTGATTCACCCTTGCTTGTTACTAACAATGAATTACTACTGAACTTAGGTTGATCCTTTACCTCAACACCATGATATACATGCTCAGTTAATTATACATCCCATGTGTATTCCTCGATTGTGTAATTATATACCCATGTAAATACATTATTCCAACTGCATGTGACTCAGCATTCTATGCATCAGATATCATGTGTGTTCAGAAATAATTGCTGTAAAAAAGTCCATGTCTTGATTATAAATTTGCATTGTTAGAGCACGCTAGGTATTGCCTCTGCTCTCCCCTTTGCTTTTTGGATTTCATTTAGTGAACAGTCCTTCATCACCCTTTGCAGCATCAAGAACCTTTCTAAGTTCTCTGCTGCAGTGTCCCAGTGCCAAATGTGAAACATTTTAACTCACACTCTGTCTTACCTGTGATAAGATGTAGTACCACTTTGCTAGCAATATGTTAATCGGTCCTAGATACTTCCAGAACTTTTGCCCAGTGTACCAAACTGTGTTTCTTATAATTTTTTTTTATAGATAAGGAACTATGCCACATTATATAATATTAAGATGCTATAGTACTAAATGCTCCATACCTTGGGTTCAGTAACATCATTCCACTGATAAATTATGACAGCAAACATGTGGTCACGTAAAATGTGTGCATTTTGCTGCATTGAATACATCTTGCATAAATTAGCATTTAGGGAATATTGCTTTTCTGAAGATTTACAGAATCAGCTGTACTCATCTTGACATAAAGTACTTTCATCAGACAATTATTTTGTGTAAACAATATGGATTAACAGCTACACTTTCCTTTACATCATATTAATGCACTAAGGTTCTGACTCCTTTCTGATGACCTGTAATGTTACAGATTTTTTAAGTTGTTCTTTCCTCAGCTGTAATTATAGTATACATTCTGACAATGAGGTATTAAAAGTCCTATAAGTAATTCATATTTTACTCACAGTGTAAGGGAAGGTGTGTCTGGTCATGAGAACACAGTCAGAGTGACTATAGTATAACTCTGCCCATGTCGGAAAACTATGAATTACCCATTCCAAGCTATTATGCAGTGGCATTCTTTAACAAAAGAATAGTGTGTCTTTTTTGATAATTAACTCTGCATGATGTGAACTTCATTTCTTGTCTATGTCACTTCTATGAGGGAAGTTTTCAGAAACAACAGATTAAAAATGTATACTACATGTATATACTGGTACATGTCAGACCATGTGCAGAGAGCATCAGTTTAACAAAGATGCTATCATTATTTTTCCTGGAATTATTGTAAGTAATTACCATTGCTTTACCCAGGGAATGGGTGTACTTTGATTTAATAATTGAAATGGTAATTTTTTTTACTATTAATATTGTGAATTATTGGAGAATTATTTTGTTTAAATGAAAAACTTGTTGCTTGAGTTTCTATGTTTAACAGTGTGGAAAGAATACCAGATGATTTTTTTTCCTTTTTCAGTAACTGCATTGATCTGTATTTTAGTGTGGCAACTGGTCTTACTGCTGTGACAAATTTAGGAGGATGGTGAGAGTGATCACCTGAACTCAGCTCGTCCATCCTGGATTAAGGGAGGCAGCCTAGGCTTTCTACAACAGTATCGAACTCCATGTTGCCAACAGTGGTATCACTTGTTTGGTAGGTTGCATATATACAGAAGTACACACACACACGCACACACGCACACACGCACACACGCACACACACACACACACACACACACACACACACACACACACACACACACAGACACACACACACACACACACACACACACACACACACACACACAAAACCAGAGAAGGAGCTCGCAAGGCTGCCATGTGGCAGCAGGGGTTTAAAGCAGGTTCCCATTGCAACAGTATGATGTTGCATTAGCATCCATGATTTCCTCACCAACCAAGCACTTGGGTGAGGTTGAGCCCAGGACAGGCTACTACAGGCCCTGCAGACCCAGTAAATGAGAAGAGAAACTGGTGGCAGCTGATGGTCAGTTATGAAAGGGGACAATATGTTTTATCAGTAAGAAAATCTTTGCTGAGTCATTCAGCATTACATTTTTGGCATTTTCTAAACCTTCCTGTTTTTTGGTCAGTACTTATCTATAGAAAGTGGCTAAGAATAAAGGTGAATATTAGCGCAGTGTTTTAGTTATCTTGTGGTACTAGACAGTCAACAATGTCTACATCACCACATAACATTCAGGAATTGTTTGATTACTACATCTGCATCGCCACATAACATTCTGGAATTGTTTGATTACTACATCTGCATCGCCACATAACATTCTGGAATTGTTTGATTACTATGTCTGCATTGCCACATAACATTCAGGAATTGTTTGATTACTACATCTGCATCACCACATAACATTCAGGAATTGTTTGATTACTATGTCTGCATTGCCACATAACATTCAGGAATTGTTTGATTACTACATCTGCATCACCACATAACATTCAGGAATTGTTTGATTACTATGTCTGCATCACCACATAACATTCAGGAATTGTTTGATTACTACATCTGCATCGCCACATAACATTCAGGAATTGTTTGATTACTACGTCTGCATCGCCACATAACATTCTGGAATTGTTTGATTACTACGTCTGCATCACCACATAACATTCAGGAATTGTTTGATTACTACAAATGCCTCCTTGGAAGTGCACACTGCCACTACTAGTATGTTACTTTGCTGACGTCCAACCTATATTTTCAGTCTTTTTCCCCTAAGAGGGCATAGCAAGCTGAGACCTAGTATAACATAACCAAGATTTTTTGGAACTCTTTTCCACCATCAAGAATATAGCATTCCCTCCCCCAAAAAGTATATTCTGTACAGATACAGATTACTTTTTTACTGGACGACGTATGTTTTCACAACTGCTAAAAAATCCTGAATTAACATGTATAAGCAAAAGCAATCAATCAATTAATCAACCAATCCATCAATCAATCAATAAATAAATATAATTTGCTCATTCAGATATTTTGAACAAAAGGGAATTTACTGAACTACATAGCCATAAACTACTATAGATTTTTTTTTAAATTTAGTATGACTTCTAGCACAGCTTAATATAGCTAAGATTTTTTAAATGTATGCTGCGACAAATTTGACGTATGTCTGGCTATACCTATGTGTGATGCATATGCAGTTAATTATAGATCATAGAGAGGCAACTTTTTTCAGCCATTTGCCAAAAATCATCATGTTATCTCTCAAGGTGTTCAAAAGGCAAGGGGACAAATTGCAAAATGTTATTTTGGAGTAATATTTCATACATGGATATACACATATATTTAAAAAATGTCAACAATAGTCATTAATTATAGCCAATAAACTTGTTTATGTTTATCATAAATCCTGTCAGAAAGGTTCAATGATGAATCTGGACATCTAGGGGCAATGCAGCAATTGGCTCATGTACACATACAAACCTCTCCTCCTACCACCCAACACTACAAAATGTGAGAGATGCACTTACAGAGCCAAACTGGAAGTAAAGCTCTCTTCATTCAAGACTGGACTAGACAGTCAAGAGGAGAAGGTAAACACTTGCACCATACCACGCTCATCACATAATCCTTCAAAACCTGCACCACCAAAACACACACACAGAAACACAAAGCACACAGCTACATTCATGGAAGCTGTCAATAAAAACCTGCCCAAGCAACAGAGCCTTCCATAGCAGAAATGTAAGCAACCTCCACCCCCCAACACAACCCAAATGACACATAGCCCAGAAACTCAGTGTGCCACTCAACCACAGCCCATAAGACATAACAACGTACGCAATACACTAGTCATATGTGAATCCAAAGTCAGACACACTGATGTTCCACACACCAAGCTAAACAAGGAGAAAGTTACTGTCAGCTGCCTGTCAGGTGCCAGGATCCACCACATAATGCACATACTCAGGTCACTCCACAACAAGCACAAATATGACACTGTCATTGCTCATGTTGGTGTGATTGACCTGAGACGTACCTCCCTGGACTATATGAAAAGAGACATGGAGGAGTTCTCCGATCTTGTAGTCCAGGCAAGTATGACCTTAGCCCTGAGTAACATCCTGCCATCACCCAGAATGATACTACAGTACAAGGAAAAAATGATTGACTTCAACAATTGGCTAAGCTTTTGGTGTCATTCCAAAGGGATCCAGTATCTGTCTGCCTGGGATGACATGATCGACAGACCACGATGCTTTGCCAGACAAGGCCTGCACTTGTCGCCCTTGGGATTCCGGATACTGGCTAACGCTCATGCCACCCTTATAGTGCCATTTTTAGGCAAGGTTCAAATGACAAATTCACCGCCATAACAGGTACAAGCAAGCAAAATCTGAGGGTATTGCTACTCAATGCTAGAAGTCTAAACCTCAAAATGCACTCACTCGAGGCACTCCTTAAAATGGAGAACATCGACATCTGTGCAGTGTCAGAGAACTGGTTTAAGGATCCAGAGAGTACTCCTGCATTACCAGGCTATAATTCATACCACACCTTTCGGCCACCTAACTTGGACTGAAACACTAAAGGCGGAGGTGTGTCCATATTCATTAAGGATACCCAAACCTCCAGGCTAGTTGCTCAGCATAATACATCCGGGATTATCCAAGTGCAACTAACTCTGGGCAAGACCGAAATCCAGATTCTAACTTGCTACAGATCTTCCACCATGCCTCAGGATTCCCACTCCTCATTTCTTGATACTCTGGAAAATATTAGGGTACAACCCAACACCCTAATAACGGGTGATTTCAACTGCCCCACCATTAACTGGGAAAACTACTCATGTTCCAACTCTTTTGCTCAACGTTTTCTGGAATTCATAAATTCCAGTGCTTTGGATCAACTTATCCATGCCTCACCAAGGGCAGCAATATCCTAGACCTGGTCATTACCAACATGGGTGACTGGTGTTCAACACTAAAGGTCAATTCCTCATTGGTCAGATCTGATGACAAGCTAATCACCCTAGACATCCACATCCCACCCCACACCCCTCTAGGGAAAGTACCGTAAAAAATTTCTCCAAAGCCAACTTCACACTTCTTAAGACAGAAGTGACAAACTTCGCGACACCCACGCAGATGGACAATAGAGGTACGACTGCTGAATCCTACACAAATGCACTTTATAAGCACTTACACGAATGTATGGATTGTGCTATCCGTAACAGAACCAAGATGCTATTCTCCAAAAAAATGAAGCCAATTTGATGGTCCCGTGCCATAAACAAACTCTACAACAGAAGAAAGAAACTGCTGCAAAAGAGAGTAAAATCCCATGATTGGAGGAACTCCCTGGTCAGACTCAGTAAGAAGCTGAGATCCCTCATAAAATCCTCCAAAGCTAGTTATAAAAACAAAATTGCCACTGATTCTAAAGACAACCACAAAGCATTCTATAGCTATGTCAAGAATCTCAATGGCAACACTCAGATCTGCTCTGAGCTACAGCACAATGGCACTAAATATACAGAACCAACTGATATTGCCAACATCCTTGTAGATAGGTTCAGTGCTAACTTTACCCCATCTCACCCCCTAACGGACCATTCTCTATACTAGAAGAATCCAAAGTTCCTTTAATCATGGCTGCACAGGTAAAAAACACACTCTCCAAAGCCAAGAATACAGCATCCATGGGACCTGACACCATCCCAGGTTGCGTTGTACACGAACTACAGAATTAAAAGGCACCCTACCTAAGTACCATGTTCAATCATAGCCAGACCTCAGGCTTTGTACCCACTGAATGGTGCACAGCGACAGTTATCCCACTTCACAAAGTGGGAGCCACCATGGACCCCAGGAACTACCACCCCAGTAGCCTGACGAGCCTAGTCTGCAAGGCCATGGAACGTATCATCATGGAGCTTAGAAACAAAGACATCGGTAATCTCCAAACTCTAGACCCTACCCAGTTCAGGTTAGTAAAAGGCAGATCATGTCTCCTAAACCTGAGAGACTTCTTTGAAGCAGTCAGAAAAGCTGTAGACAAGGGTAAGGTGGTTCACACAGCCTATCTAGATCTCGCCAAGGCTTTCAACACCATCCCCCACTCTGGAATTATAGATAAACTCACTTAACTAGGTATAAATCCCTATGTCACAAGATGGGTTGCCAACTGGCTCACTGACAGAACCCATACTGTGAAAGTAGCAGACTCCAAATCTGACTTCAGACCAGTGACAAGTGGAGTACCTCAGGGTTCAGTCCTGGGTCCTCTCCTGTTTGGTATCTACTTCTTTGAAGTACAGGCTAACAAAGAAGGTCTTTGGCTAACAAAGTTTGCAGATGACTGCAAACTAGGAGCCATAATCGAAACTCCTAACAATGTGGACATCCTACAAAAGGGCCTCACTGAGACAGATGCCTGGTGTCAAAGCCATGACCTCAAGCTCAATGCCAAAAAGTGCATTGTCACCCCCTTTGGTAAAAACTCTGTATCCATGAACTACCACATAGGCGGTAGTCTACTTAACACCAAAAGTGTGATAAGAGACCTTGGGACACAGGTGGACAGTAGTCTCTCCTTTGATAATCACATTGCCACAGTAGTCAGGAAATCCTTCTGTGATGCACACCTCATCATAAAAAGTTTCCCATCCAGGAAAAAAAAAGGTCATTGTTCCCCTCTACTCATCACTCATTAGACCCATTATAGAGTACAACACCCCTTTTGGTATGTACCTCACAAGACATCTACAACAACTGGAAAGGCCGCAGAAATACTTCATAAAGATAATTACAGGCCTCAAACAGATGCCCTACGCAGACTGTCTCAAACAACTCCAGCTTTACTCCGTCGCATATCACCTACTCAGAGGCGATATCTGCCTAACATACAAAGCTATGTCAAACCCAGAGCTGTTCAACATACTCCACGTAAAGAAATTCCAGTCACTCCGAGCTACATGCTCTAGGGACCTAAACCTGGTCACCACAATAAACAGAACATGCTGGAGGGATAGATTCCTGTCCCAGAGACTCCCCATATTCTGGAACAAACTACCTATCTATATCAAACAAAGCTCCTCATTAGCACTCTTCAAGAAAAATCTTGATAACTGGATGGGAAATAGGAAATTCACCTCGGGGATCACTTCTGTGGCTCTGCTCGACAGTGGCACGGGAAAATTATTTTTTTGGATGGCGAAAGCCAGGGTACCTTTTTGGCTAGGCTTATATAGGCCCCAGGGCCTATAGCCTAATACGTATCTATGAACCTATAAAAATGGTAACGGTTATGATATCACTGATCAACACACTTTTCTTTGCTGGTACTCTGTCAAGTGCCAAGCAGAATTGTGTTTAAGTGTTGATGATGCCAGGGGCAGAATACTTCTCTGTTTGACATCTGTGCTCCACATGGTGTGAGATAGCACATGGCAAAATGGCCTTGGCAAATTAAAGAAAATTCCCAGCATCCTGTGGGATTTACACAAAAATAATTGATAGGTTATTTACTTACCAGTTCTTTCAAGCTAATCAAAATCAGAGTATGATATTAACATTGGCTCTGCTTTGGCTTCCTCATGACAGGTCATGCAGGGCTCAGAATTTTGTATTATGACTAAATGATTCACAGTGGACGAGAACACTCAGACTTCTTTCAGTTGTTCTACACTTTAAGAACATTTCAGTACTGTCACTGATTGATAAATTTCTTAAACTCCATTTATTTTCCACAAGAGATTCACAACTGTACAAATATTCACCTAGCTACACCACTGATGTGTGGCAAATTCTGATGATAACCTTTATTTCCTGCTGTTTAGAATTATGACATATTGTTCATATTTTGTGATCTGTACATTAATTGAGAAGATGTTAAAATAAGTGCTTAAAACTCATGATTTGTGTGTAGTTCTGCCAGTTTTGAGAAATAGGCATGTCCTTTTGCAAACATCAGGATGACAGTATGCCTGGTATAGAATTTATGACACAGTCTAATAAAACATGGATATTATATGGAAACGTTTGTGTACTGACCCATGGCCTTTATCTTTAATTCATCTTCTGAATGTGAAAACAGACTGCAAGTATATCTGCCGTTTTAGATATAATGCCTTTCACCATTTCATATGATAGGAAATGCTACTGCAGACTGCAAAAATTAAAATGTAGCCCACCTGCTTTATCAGAAAACATGAAGTGTAATCGAGTCTTCCTTCTTCTCAGATAACATGGCTTAATTTATAATGTTTTGCAATCAGTTGTACTGATAACGCCAGTGGCAGATTTTCCAAAGAAGACTTAGCTAGAGTTATGCAGAATTTGTAATCCTGCATAGTCAGCCGCATTACAGACTACGATTTAAACATATTTTTATCAATGCAAAACAACAATTTTTAAAATGGAACGTGTCATATACAGATTTTGGAAAATACACTTATAAATAGCTTACAGTACCTGTAGTACATTCCAACTTTATGCATTTCATTGTGTTAGTTCACACATGAGCAGGTGTAACTTGAGAATATTCCCCATGAAATTCAATGTTTTTAAGTAACATAACAAATTACAATTGCTCTGCATTCATTGTGTCATATTTATTTAAGTCAAAGCAATAGAAGAGTTTTACACTCTGAGAAATATTTATTTAAAGTTATTCAGTGTTGGTAGGTATTGCACTTAAGAAGGTTTGCTTCCATTTGGTCAGCTACATTTTTTTTTATCTGGGCTTTCATAGATGGGTTATGCAGTGTGCAGTGCAAAATAGCTAAGGTAGCAGCTATTCATGGGAGATGGGGGCAATGCAAAGATACCATCGGCATAAAAGCACAGTGCTTGAGATTGTGTTTTTGTGCATTCAGATGAGTACATAATGATGTACATGAGAAAGCCATGAGCAGCACAGCGTACACAAATGCAGGAGTCCAGCATGGTAGTGTGATTCTGAGATGTATGAATTGTTAACAGTGTGATTCTGAGATGTATGAATTGTTAACAGTGTGATTCTGAGATGTATGAATTGTTAACAGCGTGATTCTGAGATGTATGAATTGTTAACAGTGTGATTCTGAGATGTATGAATTAACAGTGTGATTCTGAGATGTATGAATTGTAAACATTGTGATTCTGAGATGTATGAATTGTTAACATTGTGCATCTGCTCTCATCTAGTGTGAATGTTGTCATTTACAAGAGCCACTGAGAACATGTGCTTGGAAGTGACCTCTACAGGTACCTCTGTACCTATGGATGTGGTTGTTCCCTCCTCAGACAGTGTTGCTGACAGTGCCATTTTGCTATTAGACAGTGCTACCCGCACATCACAATTATCATGAGCCACAGCAGGCCTGTCGATGTTTGACCCTGCTGTCTTACTGTCCGTGACTCCCCGCCCCCACTAGTGAAACATGTACAGTCATAAAACATATGAAACCAGTGCGTGCCCACTGATTTATGGTTCAACTTTCCCTCTGTGTCATTCATATTGGGATACAAGTTAAACAACTGGTGTAAAATACCTTGTCACATAACTTTCTGGGCAGGATACTGTGTGTGTTGCTTCTCCTGGGTGGCCATATCCATGTTTGTGCAAGTGCATGGTTTTGACTATGTCATGCTTGCATTACTGTCCAAAATGTCCTCCCACTATATCCTCCTAGGTGTTACCCACAAGTACCAACCATGGCTTCATATATGGTGCTGCACCCTTGCAGATAAGCAGAAGAATGGCAATCCCCTACCCTATATATGCCATACTATCCCATGTTATATTCTATGGCTATTGTTGATCCCTCACAGATGCACACAACTATTCTGCTAGGCTGTGTGGGGGCCTCTATGCAATATGTATGAGTTTCTGCATTCCATAACACCTCCTTGCTGCCACATGACTTTATGCAGAGGTAACATACTTGCGTGTGTCCCATATTTGAGGATGATTACTGATATGTGGCCCAGCAATGCAATTTTATCAGTTAGATAAACTGCACACTGAACTTCTCCCCTCCTGATGGGCATCTCAGACATTGCAGGGATGAAACAGCTATATTAACAGTGCAGGACTCCTACATTCTCTCCATAATGCTCAAACTCCACAACACATTCACAGATATGCCAATTATTTCTATTCTTTCCAACTGTGTGATCTTATGCAAGATGGCAGCTGCACTATGTATAGCACTAACCTAGGCAATGTAGTACAGTAAGAATGCTAATGCTGTCTGAGAATCACTCAGTCAATGCACTGTGCTAGTAATGGGTACTGGAGGAATACATGTACATAGTGCCTGGCATGAGGTTCTTGATGTGCATCCAGATCCATCAGGCCAATGAGTATGCTTAGTATTGTGCTGCAGGGCAACATTTAGATGGCATGTAATCCACCAATGTGCATCTGGAAGCAAGTATCTACCATATTTCCCTTCAAGTAGGCTGACTGAGTGGACATGACTGCTTCTTCCACAATTATAGGGCTACTGTATAGTGTGCAACGGAAAGCAGATATATTAAGGTATTCCTGCTGGAACTGTATGATGTGGCTCCTTTAAAAAGGTCAATGTCTGTTTTTACCTTACACCGGTATTGTTTGGTTCCACAGGCATCATCCATACAGGAGAAAACTGCAGACTTTGCTGTGATGACCTGAGACGATGCTATCCACTGCTTTGGAAGTGGGAAGCTGAGATTCAAGAGATGTAGCCAGAGATGTACTATATATATTTTTAAGCCTTTTGTATTCCAGCCTCTGCTTCAAGGCACTTCTTTTGCATTACAGCTACTGAGGAGCATCAGTTGAATAGTGCTAGCTACCTCAGAAGGCAGTCTTCTTTGTGTGCTCTCAGGAGGTAATTAAGGATCCTCTGCTGGAAATGATATGGGGGAGCTCACTGGTGCCATATATTTCAGTCTTTGGGGAGGTGTCACTCCTCTACTGAAGCCATATACGAGGTCTTCTGAAATATGCTGGCAACTGTCTTCTGAATACATGGAGTAAGTTACCACTGCTGTTCAAACAATGTACTAATTTTGCAACCTTTAAGGCAAGTCTTGATGACTGGATGGTAGAAAAAACTCTTCAGCAGAGTTGTGAAGTGCAGCCTTCAGCCTTGCTTGATTTAGGAAGTGAATATTATAAGCACTCAATAACAGTGACAGTAACATTTATGTGAGTCTGCTTAAAGCAGTAGAGTAGCAAGAGTTGGGAGAAGGGGCAATTGCCAAGGTGCAACGTGTTAGGGGGTGTGATTGAGAGCTCTTTTCTTTACCAAAATGCCAGTACAGAAAGGCACTTTTGTTCAGTGTTTTTTTTTTTCTGCTCTTCCTGAAGAGCTGGGCCATGGATTGGCTGTTGTACTGTAGGTAGCCAATTGCATGCCAAGGGCATTTTTTTCTGCTGTTCATTTGAAGAGCTGAGCTATAGATTGGCTGGTGTACTGTAGGTAGCCAATCACAAGAAGCTGAGGGGGGGCCTACATTGATGGGACTGGCATAGGGTTCTACTTAAATCAGATATGCTTCTGGTTTTAAGTGTATATGACTAGGCATCTTATGGTCCCAGTGATCACTTGCTTAGTATTATTCTTATGTTCCTATGTTTCTATCTTGACTGATAACAAGGAGTTCATTCTGTAGTGGCTTGATGAGTCATTCAGACACCACATACCCAGCTGTGGTCCAACGGATGAGAAATTGGCCCATTACATCAGCCATCCAAGTGTGTGATGCATGTGTGGTGCCTGGTGATCAAGGACGTCTAGGCCAGTCTAACAGCAACCTAAGGTAGCAGCCCACCCTTTTCCAATCTAAGTGTTATCACTCCCATTTATATCTCTGCAGGTATCTTTTAGTTGCTCAGCCCTTCCCAATACCACTTATCTACCATCCGACTTTGTGTCCATACCCTGCTTGTCCCACCTTTTGTATGTTTGCCACCCATGGCTGTGTATCCGTTCTATGTTGATCTGTCTTCACCCACTACCTGTCCTTCTGACTCAATCCAACTCAGGTTTATTGCACATTATCTTTTATTTCAACACCTCTCTTTTCAATATGAAAATGAGTAAAACCTTGAAAAGTCAGGACCTACTCTAACGAGTCCCGTAATGCAGAAACTGAATGGTCAAAAAAACATACGCACATATATTAAGTCTGAGATGGATATACAAAGTCTGAATCTATAGTGATTATGGAGTTAGTATATAGAACTTGAAAGGGTATGGGGGGGCTTACCCTTCTCACATCAGAGGGTACCAAAGGGCGTGCCAACTGGAAAAAAGAAGTTTAAAGGTGAAGTGTTATGCTCAAGATTCACTCTTTTCCTGCAGTTTTAATCTTTATTTCAGCTTTTCAGCACTCAGCATTTTGAGTGCCAACATTTCAGTAGGCAGCAATGAAAATGAGATCTATGTCACAAGAAAAATACCCCTCTTGCCAGCAACTGCTTTTCATTATTGCTCACTCTTTATTTTTCTACTTGTTCTGATCTCCTTTTCTCCTTTCTCTCTACCCCTTTTTCTCCCCATTTACATGATAAAGAATGTGGGCATTTTGGTTTACACATCCACATTGCTGTTCCTGTTTTGAGCCATCTTGTATTGTTCTGGCCTTCCTGTGGCAGTTTACCATAGTCTAATAATAGCAGTGTTGGCATCATTCTCTGTTTCAGGTAATGTTTTGGGTACAGGGGGAACATGCTGTAAACTCCCCTACCTTTAATACTGCAAGCACATCATGTGCACCTCTAGGAATCCCAGCCAAAGATTCACAGCAAAGAGCTGCAGTACTGAGTTCATAAACCAGTCCGTAAAAGTTTGGGATGCTTCTGAAATTGAGCTAGGACAGTGCCTGGGAAACAGGGATATTTTATTCCCAGCCCTTCACAATATTCTTGCTGGACACTTATTATTTTATATATGAATGTCATTCTGACAATACTATGAAAAAAGAAGCAACATATCTCAGTTCATACATTTGTTCAGCAAGTATAATCCTCCTCTACTACAGATAATCTACAGAAAAAAGGTAAAAAAATAATAAGCTTTTTTAATATATATTTTTTTCATATTAACAGCTCAGAACAGAATAAATTCACTGCTTCCTGTAACAGAAAAGGATGCCTTGTTAACTCATCTGAAGGATTTTTTTGGAAAAAAAAAATATGAGAAACAGAAGGGTTATTTTGAATAAACTCCCCTGGTCTATTGTCCTATTTGATGACCATTTTTTTTCTACTTGAAGAACATAGGCATTCATTTTGAAGCCAAGGAAATGCTAAAGTGTTACACTTGAAACAGGAAGGCTTGAGCACAACCAGAATACAAATAGAACAGTTATGCCTGTGAACATTTCTTTCTTCCTACACAATGCAACCTTGATCAAAAATGCATGCTCGTGGTTCAGTCTGGGTTGGCAGAAATAAATTTTACTGACTGAGAAGAATTAGGTTAGTGCCTGGTTGGCAATTTACCTGACACGGTTATGGTGATGTTTTTTTTTTTCTTTTCAAAGACAGACTATTTTGTTTATTTGTTCACTTTTTTCTGAAACAAATAATCTGGCAGGAAAGAAATACTTAAGACTCAAAGTCAGAAGATAACAATGTAACTAGAGATGGGACAGTAACTATAATGAAGAGTTCGGAAAAATTTAGATAAGTCTTCCTAGCAGACTTTTAGATTAAAGAATCATTAGAAACAGGCAGTCAGTATGAGTGATTCAGAATCTGTGTTCTTGTAACTCAAAGTGACAAGCTGCTTGTAGCAGAGATCTGGAGCGAATTCCTCAGGAAATGCAGAGAATAAACAATGTGAACTACAGATGTAACACGTTTTGTCTGCTGATACTTTTTATGAATCATTTCTAAACTGTACATCTAGATATAGAGTTTAATATCAGAAGGTCATTTTAGTGATATGAAGAGTGAACTAATTTCCTCATTTCTGGATTTTCGTTATGGATATTAGGGTCCCTTTCTATGCACTCTTTTGACAATCTTAGGTTGCAAAGTTCTTGTCAGCAGAGGGAGGGCTGAGGGGTTCTTGCTGCTCTCTGACAGATGGTCTTGTGAATACTGAATAGTCAGCATTTTTTAACTGCAACTGACAAAACAAGAAAACACTGATCTTTAAAAAAATGTTTACATATTTTATTGTCATTATTACTCTTTTGTTCATCATGTAAAAACTACGTACTACACATGAGCATGAACTGGAACCATTTAATCTAAGGGATTCACTCAGAGCTAAGCAGGGTACATGTGCAGTATGTTGCAATTCAATGGCTTGAAAGACAATACAGTGTTTCTCTCTGCATGTCCTTAAACAGCTTGCTAATCATGGTTATTTACAGGAAAATGTTCCTCTATTAGGTGAACTAGAGTTGCTATTAATCACAGTAAGATCGATTTGCCATATCACCATGGTGCATTGTGTCCTTATCCCTGGAGTTCCAGTGAAGCCTCCTACTCAGCATAACAAATTTTAATTTTCTGTAGCAGTGATCTAATTGAATATATGGTGCAGTTTTGTTATTGATGCTGGTTATCTGTATCCTTCATTTCTCTCTCTGATCTGCATGAAGAAAATGCATGCATGCACACATGCACATGCACACACACGGGCGCGCGTGCGCACACACACACACACACACACACACACACACACACACACACACACACACACACACACACACACATATACACACACACACACACACACACACACACACACACACACGTGCACACACACACACACACACACACACACACACACACACACACACACACACACACACGTGCACACACACACACACACACACACACACACACACACACACACACACACACACATGCACACACACACACACACACACACACACACACACACACACACACACACACACACAGTGTCATACATCATAGGATGTATGCTGTTGCTTATTTCCAGACATACAGCTCACTCCTTTCATGCAGCATGTCTTATGACATCAGAGCTGGCTGATCTGTGAATGTTTCCTATGTTGTCACCTTATGCTCTTGGACTAGTTTATAATCTCTCTACTTCAGCCACTTTACAAAGAATGATAATGCAACCACCCTGGGTTATTTAAACTCCCACTGGAATCCCTATGGTTCAAGTAATCTACTTCACCTGTTCACCTAATTTTATCTGAACCAAATGATCCTACCAAGCCAAACCCAATACTTGACAGCCACTCAATGAAGAGTTTCTCTTTGTCCAGATTGATTTTGCTTTTCTTGGTGGTCTTTTTACGTATTATTACTAGTAAGCATTGCATATATCTCTTTAGCTGATGGATTTTCCAACCCATGGTTGTTACTAGCTCTAGGCCAGTATACTGAAAAAAGCACTTCATCCTGTTTATGGAACTTGGAGGAACAGAATGATGCTCAGTAATCACAGTGTCTGAGGCAATACACCACAGAAGATCCTACTGAATATCTTATGTCCCTGCAGGATAGTTATTATCCATCATCAGAAAAGTGCCAGAGTCCTGCAAGATGCATGAGAAAAAAATTATTTAGATCTCTTATCTCTCAGCGAAGGACATCCTACAATAACAGTAAAACCATGAATAACATTACTTTTATTTATTTATTTATTTATTTATTTATTTATTTATTCAATTTAATAACAAGGTGTGATGGTCCCACCACTGCCAACCAATATATGATGACCCCTCTCTGTGCCAGTAATCAAGGAGCCTGAATCCTCACCACTGACACTGGAGAGGGATGTTCACTTGTAATACAAATGTATACATTCATTATTTCCAGATGCAGACCTCTCTGTACCCAGCACAATTTGCTTTATGAACACACAGAGAACACACTTAGTCTGGGGTCTGGATCTCTCTCTCTGTCTCCATCCAGGTCCCTAATAAAACTCCCCACTGTTACAGCTGTAGGGTTAGGTTCTCAGCTGGAGTGCCCAAGCCAAGTCTTCCAGCACCGTCTCTGTGAAAGCAGTACTTCATATCCCTGCTCCAAGTAACTGACACACACACACACACACACACACACACACACACACACACACACACACACACACACACACACACACACACTTTGAGATTTGATTTTTCACACACACACACATGCACACACACACACACACACACACACACACACACACACACACACACACACACACACACACACACACACACACACACACACACACACACACACACACACACACACACACACACACACACATACACACATACACACACCTCGGAAAGACTGGCACAGATTTACCTGCTGTGCCCCCTTCTACCCAGAATATAAGGTGGTTATCACTGCCACCAGACAATCAGCTACTCTAAGGCCCTTACCAAAGGGTGTCCAATTATACTGTGTACTATTAATACTAATACAAATGGAAGTAGTTGACCAAGGCATCTAGGCCTTCAGGAGTGGCCCACACAGTGTCACCAAATAAATATAAACACTCTCAAAGGTTAAATATTTCCTAAAAAAAACAGCCACAATGGATGGTTTAAATATATTTAATGATAAGTAATAAAATAACATGAAAATACTGAATGTATATTTACAGTAAACCACAGGGTTGATACCAGAGGAAATATTGAAAATAACATTGATGGACAGACTCAGACAAATAAAGAAAAACAATATCTAAACTAAGCTTCACTATATTTTCCTTACTGAATTTAGGAGAATTACTATTCCCTACTTACTTAATAGAGCAAGGCAGATGATGTGGTGAATTGTCCTTCTTGTTATCATGCCTAAGACATAATACTCAATACTGCAAGATTTCCCACTGTAATATCTAAAACATAATTTCCAAGATGACTGGCAGAATGACCTCGTCTGGTCACCTGACTCTAGGTTTTCAAAATATCCCCCTTTGAAGTTGAGACAGGAATTTAGCATAGACAGCTGCAATACACATCTAAATGTTTATGGCAGTGCTTGGGGCTTCCCCTCTTTTTATTGAGCTAATGAACAAAGCCTTCTTCCAGACCTACCATCTCTGATCCTATTCATCACAGCAGGATGACATTTTAATAGTTTAACAGCTCATTTACATTCCCTTATTTTTCTTAAAGTAAGCAAGCTGGTTATCCTCTGCTCTTCCAGGGTCCTCTACTAACATACAGTCTTACATGTATATTCCTTCTCTGTCCAGCAGGATCCACTCTTGATACATTTTTGACAGTAGCAACTTCACAAACACATTTTGATTTTGAAATGCCATACAGTTCTAATACATTTGTAACATAAACATCTGTACAAATGAGTTTGATATTCAAATGCCATACAGTTCTAATACATTTGCAACAGAAGTATCTTGTATAACTCAGTTTGATATTCATAGGACATGTCATTCTTTACAGAACTCCAGCTGACTATGCTGGCAGTAGCCCATATCATCACCCAAGGTATGCAAGCTCATCTACTGACCCTTTTCAGTCATGACTCAGGTAAGTTAATACAAAAAAAACATTTACAGAAAGATTCTTCATTGCACAAGACCATTCACAGTTATGCAGATGAGATAAAAACAATTCAAGTGATGCCAAAGAATACATTATAAAAATCAAAGAAGCATTGAATAACTTGTATATGATCCTGTAGGTCAATAATGATTTCATTCGATTGGCATGGGAGATAGAAAACGAGAGACTAAATATGAGCATTGTTCATAATTATTAGAAGTAAACATAATCATAATGATCAATTAACAATCTAGCAATGGAGTTAGGAGGGAATAAATGAATAATAACACATGCAAGATAGTTTTATGTATTTATTTATTTATTTAACATTTTTGTTTACCAGGGAAGTCTGAGTGGGATATAGCCCATTTTCAGGGGAGGTCTGGGGAAAAAAGCTCCACAGACATTTGACAACGATACGGAGTAAAATCTCCACTGACATTTGAAAAGAATACTTAATGATTACTGTATATTATACATTACATAGGGCAACATTGCAGAGTAAATGTTCTACAGACATTTGAAAAAATTACATAATGGTTACTACATATCGTACATTGCACAGATGGGTACAACCTTCCATAAATTCAAGACGACATGATAAAATAGAGAGACTGAAGTACAGTTAGTATAGTATGACATATGATATGCACAGGATGAATATTCCTACAGTGTTACATTACCTGTCAGGCAAGTTTAACTGAGTAGCATATTTCCAGTTGTAAAACTTATAGGTGAAAGTAGCAGGGGTAATTTTAAAGAACAACCAAAGAAACAGGGGATAGCAGGTGAGAGTAGAGGGGGAATAGTTGTGGAGACAGAGATAAGGTATTAGATGCAGAGAAAGTCTTTATTTATTTATTTCAGTTTGTTTTACCAGGATGGTCCATTGGGCCATGAGGAGCCCGTTTGCAATGGAGTCCTGGGGAGAAAAGCTCCAGAGAAGTACAAAATACAAGTGTGAATAACCATAAATACAGTAAGATACAAGTGTGAGTAATCACAAATACAGTACAAGTAAAATGCAAAGTAACACGTAATAAAAATTCAGTTATAATTCAAGTAAAATATGGTTGTTCCAACTGTTATTGTTAGGAGTTCTAAGAAAATAGGAGGGTCATAGCAGATGTATTAGCTTGTTGAGAGTAACTATTCTTGAGAAAGTTATGTAGGATGGGAGCAGGATAATTCCCATTGTGTGTTTAGATGAGACTGGAGTGAAGTTTTGAAAGCAGAGAGACTATTAGTGGTATGGATGTGTGGTGGGAGAGAGTTCCAATGGCGTGCTACAGAGAAGGATAAAAGATATTTGCCTGGTGGGCGGACAGGTTTATGTAGCTCAATTAGATTTTGGAAGTTGGATCTTAGATTTCTATTTGGTAGGTGCATTTGGAAGGTAGAACTGAGGGATGGGCAGAGAGAGGGACTAAAAATGAGTTTATGTGTTTGGATAAGTTGTGTATAGGTGAGGTAGTTGGGTAGCTCAAGGCAGTTCAATTGATGTAGGGATATACAGTGATGGGTAGAGGATCTGTGACTAGTAGCAAATTTAGAAATGTTGTTGTAGCAGGAGGATAGTTTTGACTTGAGGAAGGATAGTACATTAGTAAGGATGGAGGCACCATATAAGGGAGAAGGGATAAGGTAAGTAGTAGCAAGAGTTATCCTGGTGGAAGGAGACATGAAGCGGAATTGGCAGTAGAGCATGCCAAGTTTCTTGTGTGTTTTTTTTATGTTTACTTGAAGGTGGTTCTCTAACTTTAGTTGGTCATCAATGAATACTCCTAATAGTTTTACAGTGGTGACTCATTTGAGAGGTATGTTGTTTTGGCTGGTGATAGAGAATGAATCATTGTCTAGGGTAGTGGTTTTGGATGGGGTGCATATCTTTAGTTTTGTCTTGATTGCATTCAGTGCCAGGTGGTTTGCTAACATCCATTGTTCAGTTGAAAAGAAGGCATCCTGAGTTAATTTTGCTAATGAGGAAGCAGAAGTGGCAGAACAGATTATTGTAGAATCATCAGCGTATTGGATGAATTTAACATTAAGGATGGCAAGATAGAAGTATTTAATGAAAATATTGAATAGGAGGGAACCCAGAATAGAACCTTAGGGCATGCCTGTGGGAGTGATTTGAAAAGGTGAAATAGCTTTTTCCACTTGACTACTTGTTGCCTGTCAGATAGGTAACTGGTGAACCAGTTGATAGCAGAGTGGGATAGGTTTAGTTTAGAGAGTTTAATCAGGAGAAGGTTGTGAGAGATGGTGTCAAAGGTCTTAGAAAGGTTTAAGAGCAGGGTGGACACAATGTGACCAGAGTCTTGGGCCTTGTTAACGTTTTCTAGGAAGGAGAGGAGAGCAGTGGTGGTGCTATGTCTGGCTCCAAAACCATGCTGGGTTGGATTAAGAAGGTTATTCCTTAGGAGATAGGGTAGAAGTTGTAGGTGGATGCACTTTTTGAGTAGTTTAGAAATAGGGGATAGGATAGCGATAGGTCAGAAGTTGGAGCTATCATGGTTGTTGCCTCCTTTATGAAGTATAACATAAGATATATATATATATATATATATATATATATATATATATATATATATATATATATATATATATATATATATATATATATATGGGTATAGTATGTAAGTAGCTTAGTTAGTTAAAAACAATGGGTATAGGATTTAGCCAGGAGTAGTACATGGGGAAAGCCATTTATTCCTGATGAAGGTCTTAAGTAGGTTTTCAAATTTAGTTGGGTCAGCAATAGTTATGATAGCCTGTGGTATGGTACTCCAAAGTTCAGAGACATAGAGTAGAGGGAGTCACTGGCTGTGTTGTTGTGTTTGATTACCTGTAGTAGGGATTTATGAGGATTCTAGTGCTGGCATAGTGTTGGAGCACTTCTTGAAGGGCAGGCATTTTGTCAGGTAGGTGCACCAGTCTGTGGGCAACAAGTAGTTGGGTGCAGGTTAGGTGATGAGGTATTTCTAGCCAAATGAGTTTTTGTAAGGCAGATCAGTGATGAGACCTGTGGGGGGAGTTAATGGCGAATTTCTCAATTTTATTATAGCAGGTTTCTAGTTTGTCCAGACTGGTTTTCTTTAAATTGCTGAAGAGCAGGACGTCATATAGCTGTGTGGAGATTAGGTGAGTTCTGTCAGTAGTCTGTCTAATGGTGACTGTGGGAAATGGTTTGAGTCTGTAGAGAGCACCTAGTTTTGTATTTGTCTTTTTGATAGATTGGGAAAGGTAAAATCAAAACTCAATTTGTTGTCTATTAGCACTCGTAATAACTGTTTGTTCTGAAGTTAATATTATGCTATTATTGGAAGAATGTATTTGGAATGGTGTAGTAAGGTCATGTGATATGGTGTGGTGAAATAACATGAGTTTTGCTTTGGATGGATTCAAAATTAGTTAAAAGTCTTATAATCAGGCTTCTACAACTAGGAACGACTGTTGCGTCCTCGCTTCAATTTCTTTTAGGGTAGGTGCAGTGCAGATGACAGTAAAGCCACCAGCATATTGGACAGTAGAAGCTAGAGAAGTAGCTGCATGGAGCCTATTAGTGAAGCTAGAGAACAGTAGGGGGACCTAGAACTGAACCTTGTAGAATCCCCATGGTAACAGGTAATAGGGACGAGAGGTATTGTTGCCACTTTACAGCTCGCTGTCAGTTAGTTAAGTAACTATGGAACCATGCGAGTGAAGAAAGGTTGAATTTTAGAGTGGAGAGTTCATTGAGTAACTTCTGATGACAAACAGTATCCCTTCATTTCTGTGTAAGTTGATGGTATTGGTAAAGCTGAAAAGGGCTGTTGTGGGACTATGATTAGGGCAGAGACTGTGATGTGTATTAGTAAGGAGGTTACTAGTTAAAAAGTAGTTTAAGAACAGCATATGAATAATTTTTTTTTCTAGGATTTTGGATGGGGGCTGATAAGATTGCTATGGGTCTGTAGTTGGAGAACTCAACAGAGGTGCCACCTTGGTACAAGGGAATTATGTAGGATATTTTACAGATTTCAAGTATGTGTTGTTCAGTGACAAATTGGTTAAGGAGAACAGACATGGGGTTGGAGATGGTATCTGCTGTGCTTTGTAGGGATTCTGAGAGAAGATTATTGGCTGCCATGGATATGGGCTATCGTTTAGTGAGTAACATTTTTAGAGTGCAAGTTTTAACTGGTTTAAAAGAAAAACATCAGTAGCATCCATGGGTATAGTTGGGATTGCTGGGAGGATATTACAGTGGGTTTCAGTGGGTGACCATATGGTATTTGTGAAGAAAGAGTTAAATTCTTCTCCTGTGATGTCGTTGCTGTTAGTGGATGAGGGGAAGGGTGTAGAAGATCAGCCTGGTTGCAGGAGATTATTTATGGCGGACCAGAATTTTTTAGGATTATTGTGGTGCTTTTTCTGTATAACAGTATAGTATACCTTTTTGTCCAGTTTGACCAGGGCTTTAGCTTTATTTCTAAGTTGTCTAAAGTGCTCTAGGTTAGCTTGGTTTTTGTTAGTGTGCCATAGTGTCCAGGATTTATACATAGTTTGAGTACATTTTTAGTGCCCGTTGTTAGCCAAAGAGCGAAGTTAGATATTACTCTAAGCATACAGCATTACAGCATGGGGCAAATGTGTTTAGTATGTTGAGAAAGCTAGTACTGAAGAAATGCACTGCAGTGTGTAAGGGCAGTGTTTTTAGTGGGATCCAGTCACAGTTTTGTAAGATGTAATTAACAGTCTGGGCTTTGAAGTGTTTTTTGTTGTGAATTAGACTGTAGTCAAACTTCTGAGGGGAAGGAGATGAGGCCTGGCTAGGTACGTAGGGAGATGATTGCTAATGTTATCTGTGCGACAACCTGATTGGTACACTTGAGCAAGTTTGTTAGTTAGAATCCAGTCTAGAAATGATTGCCTTTTGGTTACTTTTTCTGTTCTAGTTGAGGATTATATGATTTGAGTACATCCATGTAGGTTGGGAGAGTGATCTAATGGTTAAGGTGCTTGTCTTATAAACACAAGGTTCAGGGTTTGAGTCTCATAAGGGATAATTGGCTAGGCTTACAATGGCTCGCAAGGGCAGTTAGCTTAGTACTAATCTATGAACCTATATAGTTAGATAATCTGAGTCTTTCAACCAACATCTAGAATCCAGTTGCACTTAGCTTCATTGCATAATTGTTCCATTAGTGAATTTTTGAAGGTTTTGCTCTTTTTACCATAATTTTGGAACTTGTTTCATACAGCAGGCCTTATTTTAGAGAATGCTTTCTCCTATAGCAGTTTTGAATTTTGGTCTGACAAGTCTAAGTATGAGAACGTGATTGTTCCTTAGAGACTAATTTATTTCCCTAATTGGAAGAAGTCTTCTCAGAGGAGGACAGTAGCCAGTGTTAAATATTTTGTAATCATAGTGGCCTGTATAAAAACAATAGCAGCAAAAACACTTTCCAAAGCTTTGATTCTACCTCTCTTGTTTTAAGATATTGTAGGTGATGTTTTTAGAATCTTCAGATAGTTGATACTGCAGTACAGCATTATGGGTGCTGCACTTCTGATTGTGTAGTCCTTTGGATGAGAGATGAGATCAACGTCCCTTCTGATTAAGCTGGTGGTAGTTTGGGTGGATATGGCAGCTATCAAAAAGAGTAGGGCAAGTTGCTTGATGCCTTGGCCAAATTGCCCCTAGCAAATAAATACCACCTTGGTTCTGCCGTGAAAAGAGGCCACTAGCCTAGTGGGATTAACCTGATAACTTCAAAGGAAAGAAGGAAAGAAGGAACAAAGAGCAATCCAGGGTTTCTTAATCCCAGAAATAATAGACCTGAGTATAACAAGAGTCAATGTATAGTATCAATCTGGAGAGCTGGTTTGTACAAAACCAGTCAGAAATACTACAGTTACTAGTCTGCAGAAAGTATAGGTCAGTGCAATCACCAAGTGCTGGAAATCATGGAGAATGTAAAAATTAAAAAGGAAATCCCATAGAGGTTGGATGCTAAGCAATAATTAATTCCTGCAAGAAAGACAATTCAGCAAACTTTTAAATTTCACACATATTGAAGCTGGGTGATAAAAAGAGGGCTAGTACAATACATCCGTCCTTAGTTTGGGGACGTTTCCCACAAGGCATTCACAAAGTGCCCAGTTAAGATCTTGGTTACAAACATTATATGGAGAAACATTCAGTGACATTTTAATGCAGTAGTTACTGTTCTGGCATTCTGACATTTCCCCTTCTCTTTTGAACTTGGATTAAACAGAGTGTAAAATTGCATTTTCTGATATAAAGTAGGATTTTATGGTTCCCGTAATGTCTGTGTGTTTTTTTTTTTTTATTATTTTTTTATGAGTGAAGCCAGCTTAATTCTCGGTGAGTATGTTGTAAATGCTACCTAGAGTTGTGAAAGCAAGTTTTAGACTATTCATTTCTGAGAGGCTAAAGAGTAATGAAAAATTGAGTAAACTGTGTGTGTGTGTGTGTGTGTGTGTGTGTGTGTGTGTGTGTGTGTGTGTGTGTGTGTGTGTGTGTGTGTCTGTGAATGAGAGTGCTGATGGATAAATGTACTATGATTAATACTTAGTACTGAAATACGGGTAGGAAATGAAAATATAAGTAATCAATAGAATTAACCTCTAACTATAAGACAGTGCAGGACATTGGCTGTATATCAGAAATCTGAAATCTGATAATTTGAGATCCCAAAACTATGACCATCCAAGTGTAATTAAACATGAATAACAGTGAACTTCAAAAAGTTGTAGTTGCAAAATTCATGCACCTGCACTGTGGGAGCTGCATCCTCTCACTTGTCTACTAATATATACCTCCAGGAAGAGGGAATAGTCATAGATGCATACATTTTCAAAGTTAGTATACATTACATTTCCCATATGCTCTTCACCTTTTCCCTTAGAACTGCTTTAAATCTCAAAATAAGCACTCTATTTTAATTCTAAAGCCCTGCACTTGCTCGTATAAGTAATCTCATAGGTAAACACAAACTAAAGCACTACATCCTCTTATACTCATTTTAAGCACTTGCTCCCTATTAGTTCTTTCTGATCAGTCAATAAGTAGTTCCTTATATTATTCAGGCATGTCCAAAGGTCAATTTCAGGTTTACTCTCCAGTCCAGCTGGTGAATCTGGGAATCTTGAGGCAATGTTACAACTGCCTTATGTAAACAGACCACCCTCTCCTCCTTCCAAAAAGCTCAAATATATGTGAGAGATGCAACTATATAGCCAAACTGGAGGCTAAGCTCTCTCAACCCAGTACTGACACAGCCTGTCAGGAGGAGAAGGTAACCACACACACCACAAATCCAGTCTCACATAGACCTATTGCATCAGCAAACCAAACACATAAACACACAAAAACATACTCAGAGGCTCTAAATAAAAATCTGCCTAAGCAGCAGAGACCTCCAAAGCAGACATCCAAGCAACCCCTACCACGAAACAATACCCACGTAGCACATAGCTCACAAAGTCAGTGTGCCACACAGTCACAGCTGTTAAGGCTAAACAACACACCTAATACACTTGTAATAGGTGACTCTACTGTCAGACACACTGAGGTCCCACTTACCAGGCTGAACATGGAGAAGGTCACTGTAAGCTGCCTGTCGGGTGCCAGGATCCACCACATAACACAAGCACTCGGTCACTCCAAAGCAAGTACAAATATGACTCCATCATTGTCCATGCTGGTGTGAATGACCTGAGACGTACCTCCCTGGACTACATGAAAAAAGACATAGAGGAGCTCTTTGATCATGTAGCCCAGGCCGGTATGACCATGACTTTGAGTAGCATCTTACCCTCACCAAGAATGATGCCACAGTATAAAGACAAAATGATCAATTTTAACAACTGGCTAAAGTATTGGTGTCATTCAAAGGGGATCCAGTGTCTGTCAGCCTGGGATGACATACTCGACAATCCACTTTACTTTGCTAGGGACGGCTTGCACCGGTCACCCCTGGGTTTTTGAATACTGGCAAAGGCTGTTGCCTCCCCCATAGTGCCTTTTTTAAGCAAGGCTCAAAAGACAAACCCACTTCCATAGACAAACAAAGAAAAAAAAAAACTAAGGGTAATGCTGCTCAACGCCAGAAGTCTAAACCTCAAGATGCATGCACTCGAGACTCTCCTCAGTATGGAGAATATCGATGTCTGTGCAGTAACAGAAACCTAGTTCAAGGCTCCCGAGAGCACCCCAGCACTAACAGGTTATACTTCATACCATGCTTTCCGGCCCCAAAACTCGGACTGAACCACAAAAGGAGGGGGAGTATCCATATTTATCAAAGATACCCACACCTCCAGGTTAGTGGCACTGCACGAAGCATCGGAGACCATCCATGTGCAACTAACAGTGGGTAAAACTGCCTTTCAGTTTGTAGCCTGCTACAGACCACCCTCCCAAACACAGAAACCTCACTTGGCTTTCCTGAGAACACTGGAGAATATGAAGGTCTCTCCAAACACCATTATATTGGGTGACTTCAACTACCCAAACATTGATTGGGAAAACCACTCAAGCCCAAACACCCTCACCCAACGGTTAGTAGAATTTATAAACTCAAATGCTATGGAACAACTGGTCACCACTCCCACAAGAGGGGAAAAAATATTGGATCTGTTCATCACCAACATGGGGTCTCTATGTTCCACACCAGAGGTATACCCCTCATTGGTAAGATCAGACCATAAACTAATCTCACTGGATATCCATATTCAGTCTCCACCCCTAGCCAAGGAAACCACGGTGAAGAACTTCTCAAAAGTAAACTTCACACCTCTCAAAACCGAGGTTGAATCCTTCAAAGCCCCCGGGCCAATGGAACATATGGCCCAAAATGCAGAATCCTTTACAAAAGCGTTCTATGGACACCTACAGGAATGCATGGAGCATGCTATCCCAAATAAAACCAAGACTCACTCCTCCAAAGGCAGGTGACCTGTCTGGTGGACCCCGGCCATAAATAAGCTATACAACAGAAGGAGAAAGCTACTACATGATAGAGCAAAATCCCAAAAAGGGAAGGCGTCTCTGATCAGTACTAGCAAGAAACTACGATCCCTCATAAAATCATCTAAGGCCAGCTTCGAAAGAAAAATTGCACAAGACACTAAAGATAATCACAAGGCCTTATTTAGTTATGTCAGAAACCTGGGAGGCAACTCCCAGATATGCTCTGAGTTCATAGGTTCATAGGTTCATACTAGGCTATCTGCCCTAGGGCATTTATAAGCCTAGTCAGAGTGTGTATGGCTTTCGCCACCCATTTTAAATTAATTTTGCTATGCCCTTTTTCAGTGCAAAATGACAAAAAATACACTGAACCCACAGACATTGCCAACATCCTGGCAGAAAGGTTCAGTGCAAACCTCCCCTCCCCTTCCCCCCCAAAAGAGCAAATGTCTATCCCAACAGAGTGTAGCCTTCCTGAGATCACGGATGCACAGGTGAGAGCTTCCCTCTCCAAAGCAAAAAACACAGCATCAATGGGACCAGATGGTGTCCCGGGCTGTGTCTTACATGAGCTTCAAGAAGAACTAAACCCTCATATAAAGTCAATGTTCCGTCTCAGTCTTACTACAGGATATGTACCCAAGGAATGGCGTACAGCAACAGTAGTCCCACTCCACAAAGGTGGTGCCACAACAGACCCCGGAAACTATCGTCCTATAAGCCTGACTAGCCTGGTCTGCAAAGCTATGGAGCGTATCATCATGGAAATCATAAACAAAGACATTGGGAACCTCCAGACACTGGATCCTACCCAATTTGGCTTTGTCAAGGGCCGATCTTGCCTCTTGAACCTGGTTGACTTCTTTGAAACAGTTACCAAAGTGATAGATGAAGGGAAGGTAGTCCACACAGCCTACCTGGACCTCGCAAAAGCCTTCAACACAATACCCCACTTGGGCATCATAAATAAGCTCACCAGCTTAAATATCAACCCCTATGTCACAAGATGGGTTGCAAACTGGCTCAGGGATAGAACCCACATGGTCAGAATAGCAGGTGCCATGTCAGACTCTAAACCAGTTACAAGTGGCATCCCACAAGGCTCAGTCCTGGGACCTCTCTTGTTCGGTATATATTTCTCCGAGGTACAGGCTAACACGGGTGGACTATGGCTGACCAAGTTTGCAGATGACTGCAAACCGAATGCCGTAATCAACTCTTCGGCTGACACAAGCATCCTCCAACAGGGTCTCACAGAGATGGATAACTGGTGCCACAGCCATGGCCTAAAGCTAAATGCCAAAAAGTGCATAGTCATCCCCTTTGGGAAAAATAAAGTGCCCACAAATTACAACATAGGTGGTAATCCATTAAGTATGGAAGAAGTAATTAGGGACTTGGGGACCCAAGTAGATAGCAATCTCTCCTTTGATAATCACATTGCCAAAGTGGTTAGAAAGACCTTCTATATAGCCCACATTATCATGAAAGGATTCACATCTAGATCAAGAGAGGTCATTGTGCCCCTCTACTCATCACTTATCAGGCCCATAATTGAATACAGTGCCCCATTTGGGATGTACCTTACACAACACCTGCAGCAACTGGAAAGACCCCAAAAGTACCTCACCAAGAGGATGAAGGGGCTCAAACAGATGCCCTATGCAGTTTGGCTAAAGAAACTCCAGCTCTACTCAGTTGCGTACCGCCTACTCAGAGGCGATCTGTGTCTGACGTATAAAGCCATGTCCAGCCCAGAATTAATGGACATGCTTCACCTCAGGAAATCCAAATCCCTTAGAGCTACATGCTCCAGGGACTTGAACCTCAGCACAGAAATAAATAGGACATGCTGGAGGGACAGATTCATATCCCAGAGGCTCCCTTCACTCTGGAACAAAATCCCAATCCATGTTAGGCAGAGCCCCTCACTGACCCTCTTCAAGAGAAATCTTGACGAGTGGATGGGAGATATTAAGTTTACCCCTGGGATCTCTTCTGTGTCCCTGCTTGACAGAGGTACAGTAAACTAATCTTGAAAGGGCTACCTTCTGTGACCTACTATACAGAGGCACAGTCAACTAATCTAAAAGGGTGGCGAAACACACTCTGGCTAGGTTTATAAATGCCCTAGGGCAGGTAGCCTAGTATCAACCTATGAAACTATGAACCTATGCATGCTTAGAGAAAGCTTAGAGAAACAAGCACATTTCTGCAAACTTTATATATAATTCATTGACTATATGCACTGAGTACTTTTATTCAGAATAGAATAAATCCAGTAGACTTGAAACAACAATCCTTACAGAGAACGTGGGAAAAAAGCAGTCTTTACAGATAGCTTATATGGGGAAGCAATAAAGAAATACAAAAACCAATATGATTAACTAAGAGGTTTGATTTAGACAGTACTACCTTAACTTGATGGTTCTCTCACTGCAGACTGCATTAAACAGTAACTCATTTATTCTACTCCATTGGCCAAGTTGAATAAGTAAACATTTATTATGACTGCTGGACAAAGCAGTGCAAACAGCTCTAGTATTCTAAGAGTGAATTCAGTAAAAGCATGCTAAATGTGGAACTCACAGTTAGAAAGAAAGTTAAAAGGAACTAAACAAAGATAACCTCTAGGGTTCAGATAGAAGCTCATAATGGTGCCTTTGTCCTGTTATCAATTTAATTATAAACACCTTTGTTAAGCTCCACTTTGGTAGTAAACAAACAAACACAGAAAAATTGCCACTTCTGTTGTTATTTTTGTTGTTGGTATTTAGTCTTTGAGTTGAATCTAACTTTATTACATCTGTGTTTCCTGACAGCACACTGCTTCAAGGTTTTGTAAATTCATATTTCCAAGTAACTACTCATACATTTAAATTAGCCAGTATTAACTCAGACAGGGTTGAACGCTGCTTGCAATATTCATGAATACAACAAAGTAAAGACAAAAGAAACTGAATTCTCCATGCAGCAATCAGTGCCTAGAAAGATATTCATATGGTAATGGTGACCTAATTACCAAACTGTGAAAATAAATCAAAAGAAACCCCTGTTGTTGAAAACAGTTTATTCATATATAACCCTGATAACTTCAGCTGGTACCTTCAAATGGTTACAGAAGAATCACAAAGCAATCACTGTATACAAATGTTTATTTATTAATTAAAACACTCCATTTATAGTGAACATTGTAATATATATCCCTGTTGCTTTCATTATTTAACCTCATTGGTATAATGCGCTGTATGTTTAAATAAAATGCAATTTTTTATATAATAATATTTCATCCATGTTTCTACTCCTATCAACTGAGGCTACATGCATGCATAAAAAAATCACATGTGCAAAATGTTACACAGCATCTCCTTGATGTGTACTGACAATGTTACACTAAGCCGAGAAACATTCTGAATGGAACTAAAACATCCTTATGGGTCTATATTATGTCCGCGAAAAATGAATTTGCTGAACTGCATCTACATCGAAAATGCAGTTCAGTGAATCAATAACAGTGAAATCACGGTGCAGTGAGGATTGCAAATTTGCCCTTCTCTCTCTGTAGTGCGATCTCGGAGTTGGTATGTATAATTGGGGGGGAGTGCAGTCCCCCACAAGAGTGAATTCACTGAAATGCATTTTCGATGTAGATGCAGTTTAGTAAATTCATTTTTCACAGCCATAATATAGACCCATCCTTATTGGTATTGTATTGGTATCGTGTTACCAATATAATATATTGCAAGTAAATACTATTTACCACTATGGTTCTTAAGTAATCTTACCAGAGATCTATCAAGTAAATACTATTTACCACTATGGTTCTTAAGTAATCTTACCAGAGATCTATCAAGTAAATACTATTTACCACTATGGTTCTTAAGTAATCTTACCAGAGATCTATCAAGTAAATACTATTTACCACTATGGTTCTTAAGTAATCTTACCAGAGATCTATCAAGTAAATACTATTTACCACTATGGTTCTTAAGTAATCTTACCAGAGATCTATCAAGTAAATACTATGTACCACTATGGTTCTTAAGTAATCTTACCAGAGATCTATCAAGTAAATACTATGTACCACTATGGTTCTTAAGTAATCTTACCAGAGATCTATCAAGTAAATACTATTTACCACTATGGTTCTTAAGTAATCTTACCAGAGATCTATCAAGTAAATACTATTTACCACTATGGTTCTTAAGTAATCTTACCAGAGATCTATCAAGTAAATACTATTTACCACTATGGTTCTTAAGTAATCTTACCAGAGATCTATCAAGTAAATACTATTTACCACTATGGTTCTTAAGTAATCTTACCAGAGATCTAAAAATTGCTTATGGACGTTAATGTCATATAACATTCATGTACAAACATTATTCCTGCAACATTTTAATATTCCAAAAAGTTTGGATACTTAGCATTTTGCCATACTTTTTATTTGATACTATACATTTTGAATCCTTGGCTCTTCAAAAAGAAAACACCACCTTCTGAGGTAAAATGATGGCTAGATCATAGTAAAAAAGATGACACATTCTAAAAATAATTTTAAAAATAATTTTTCTTAGTCTGGGAGAAAATTCACTGTACATTGTAGCCACTAAATATAATGTTCTGTATAATGTAATGCATCACTGTCAACATATCTTTCAGTATATGTGGATTGCAGCTAGCTTCACTCTGCCATTGCAAATATAAGTCATGTCACATGTAGACCATGGAAATGACACCGTCAGAAAAAAGTGTAACTAAGTGAACATGCCAGCCAGAATATGAAAAAGAAGACAAACACTTCCACTAATAATAAATGGAAAACAAAAACTGATCTCAAACTTTAAGAGCAATCACTATGGACACAGCAGCTGCTATGAAGTTTGTTCCATTATATTTGCGGTCCTATGCAAATTTGAGTGTACAGCCAGAGCAGCCAAGTATAAAGTTTAAGCGATGTTTTTTTTATATATATATATATATATATATATATATATATATATATATATATATATATATATATATATATATATATATATATGTATATATATATATATGGCTCTTCTTCTGTTTGTCAAAAACACAGTTTGTCGAGAAACAGAAGGTCAAACCCACTTAAGCAAAAGTGCACTACATTGGACGTGCACTTTCGCGAAAGACAATTCGCTGAAATACGTTACAGTGAGAATAAGGAAATATATCTTTTTCCCCACTGTAGTTTGATCTTGGAGATAGTATATTTAAGTAGGAGGGTGCAGGTGGGCTTGTCCCCCTGCAAAACAGTGTTTACAGTAGTTTTTTTTTTATTTTTTTTTCCAATTTGGTGAATCGGCTTTTGCGAAAGTGCACTTTCGCAGAAGTGAGGTTTTGCTTTTCTTTTTCAAGATTGTGAAATTTCAATAAAGAAAAGTAGACATATATATATATATATATATATATATATATATATATATATATATATATATATATATGTATATATACACACACACACACACACACACACACACACACACACACATATGTAGGTCTATACCAGAAGCTTGATTTTTCATAAACTCAAAATTCATATTGTTGAGATGATATGATCGAGTTTCTGAAAACCTGAACTTTGGAAAAAGACAAAAATTTACTTTTTTCTACATTTTTGCATGGGGGGGCAACCCCCTGCACCCGCTGCATTCCTTTCTTACTATATATACCAACTCCGAGATCACACTACAGTAGGCAAAAGGATAAATTCCCTGATCCTGACTGTACCGCGATCTGCATTGAATAGCTTCAAGTTTTCATAAAATCAGCCATTCATATGGTCTTGACCATATCACTTCTGAGTTTCTGAGATCTTGAGGTTCTGATACGAACCTATATATATATGTATATATATATATATATATATATATATATATATATATATATATATATATATATATATATGTATATACAAAGAAGCCAGTGGGATTCAACATGAGCATCTGATGTAATTTGCAAAAACTCAGTGGTATCCCAAATATGAGATCTCACCAAAGGCAACAACGGTTTAAGATATTTTAAAAAACCACAACTGGTGAGCGAAATACTGAGGCAGCGAGTAAAAACAATGAACTTTATTATTGTAAGCGCTTTCGGAAAAGCTAATACTTCTCCTTCATCAAACATCTTGAAAATCAATTAACACACCTTATATACATTCAGTTAGCTCCAATTAAAATCAATTAAATGGCAAATAAATTATATTAGTTAAATACCATTACAAATTTTTTAAAAAAAGCATAATGCCATGTGATGTTTATATTAACAACATTAAGTATGACGTCTTCTTATTATTAAAAAGAACCTAAAACAAAAATACCATGTATTTTATATAGCCAAGATTGCTACCCACAAGTAAAACATCTATCCCTTATAAACAAAGAAAATGCCGTTTATGTACAAGAAAAATTGGAAATATTCCACTAAGGGAAACTATGTTAATATTCCATATATTTTATAGCTCCTTTTACTTTTATGGAACTAATTAAAAGCAACTAATCATCTCAAGGCTAATAATTTCAATATGCATTTTAAAGAGACAAACTCATTAAGCCCCGGAGGAGCATAGGCAACTGCTCTAATATGCCAATAAAGTTCTTGAATTTCTAATTCTAGTTGCCATGGACTGCCTCTAGGATTAACTACTACCTGATGTAATACGGCAAATTTAAAACTGTGGTTTGAATGTTCAACTAAATGCCTGGCTAAAGCATTATTGGTATCCTGTTTTTTAATAGCGTACTGATGTTCGTAAATACGCTGCTTTAGTTGCCTCTCTGTCTTTCCTATATAAAACACGGGGTATTCCTGGCAAGTAGCAGAATAAACAACAGCCTACATTCTTTAATAAAATCTGATTCTTTGGAAACCATTCTGGCTGCCCTCACCATCTGGCCCTTAACGACCGCTCTCTTTTAATGGTGAGGATGACAGCTTGAAAAGTGAAGAAGTGAATTTGAATATGTAGGTTTCCTATAAATTGTGCTTGTAAACCTAGACCTCCTTGTGTCTTTAAAAATACAAGCATCAAGGAATTTAATCTGGTCTTGTTGAAAATCATATGTAAATTCAAAAAAAATCAGTCATCCTTGATATATTAGAAACAAACTCTGGGACAAGTTCACTAGTGCCTTTCCAAACAAAGAACATGTCATCCTGGTAACAAGTGTACCAGGTGACATTATTCTTAAATATGGCATTATTAAAAAGTAGAGTCTTTTCCCAATGAGCCATCACACAATTGGCAAAACTACCTCCACATGGGGAGCCCATAGCAACCCCAGTTGTTTGGAGGTAGATTTGCCCTTCAAACAACATAAAGTTGTTGGTTAGTATTATGTCAAGAAGGGTTTCTACTATATAAATGGTATTATTATTGACTTCCCTCTCCATCATAAATTCTCTGAACCATTCCAACCCTATTCTGTGTGGTATGACCGTGTAAAGGTCTTGGACATCTATTGTTAGAAAAGAGTAGTCTTGATGGAAAGAAATGTTACTTAGATTAGTTAAAAACTCCAAGAATCCTTGCAGATCTGTGTCTAATGGTTTTAAAATACTATCCACATATTTAGCACACCCATAGGTAATAGAACACTGCCCATCGACTATCGGTCTAAAAGGGGGGTCAACAATGCTTTTCTGAATCTTGGGTGTGCCAAATAACGCTGGAATTCTTAGGACTAGCATTGACAAATAATTGTACAAGTCTAGGTCTACTGACCCTTCTAAAAATAGATCTTGTAAGGTCACCCTAATCTTTTTATAAGCTATATTAAGCTCATTCTGACTACCTAATATATAGGCTGGAGAATTTATGAGTTTCATCATATTCTCTACATATATATTATGATCCATCAAGACTAACCCTCCCCCCTTATCAGGCTTGATTACTCTTATATTACACTCATGCAATAATGTGATAAAATCTCGTTCATGGTCATTAATATTTTTTATGGTTCTCTTATTTATTTGAGTGTTAGAATTGGAGTTCAAAGCCCTCAAATCCAACTCACATATTTTCTCAAATAAGAGCAGGTTGGAATGAAGGGGGGGATTAAACAGGCTGGACACTTTTACTGAATTCATTAGAGACGGGACTGGGCCCATGAGAACATTCAAATTCAGTTTGCGAACAAATAATTTAAGATCAATAATAGTCTTCACAGGGTCCATGAAACCATCTGGAATGAAAGTTAAGCCCTTAGAAAATAATTCCACAATATCCTGAGGTATATCTAGCACAGTATAATTATATATGAGGAAATCTTCACTAGAGCATGCCAAAATACGGGGGTTTCTATTGTGACCATAAGTTAATGTTTCCAGTGGTTGCATTTGTTCCTTTGTCACCCCCTGTTGTTGCTCATGCTCAATTGCATTTGTTGATGGTTCTGTTCTTTTGAAAAACCCTGCTGCCTACTTGTACTTGGTTGGTTCCCAATATCCACCTCGTGTTGTCGTTGAATGTTTGAATTTCTATTATTTAAAACGCTCTTGTTGTTATTATTATTATTAATTCTTGCACTTCTACGAGGGATTGGTTGATGTTCAATACTAGCACCACGTTCTCCATCTGAGTGGGTAACATTTGGTTGAGGTACATCATGTCCGGGCTCATATAAGTCATGGTTCGACTCTACAGTTTTGAAAATTAGAGAGAGCCGAGGATAAGCTTTCCCATTTTGATATAGTTGGAAATCCCTAGTTATTTTCTTCTTTTTACCATTCAGCAGCTTGCTCATAGCTGCTTCTATACTGGTAAAAATACACTGGTAATCGTATTTATAACGAGGGAAATCTAGATTAGATAAAATTGTGTGCTCTAATATTTCCAATTCACCCTTGAGAGAGTTTACCTCAGTTTTATAATGATTAATTAATATGTTGATAAATTTGTGCCCTTGTCTGTCAAATAATTCTAAAAGTGTTTTGTGAAAGCCTGACCCTTCCTCTAATCCAACAGGATACCTCCATTGTTGAAGGCCTTTAGGAATGAGTTTTTTAGATACAAACTCTTCAAGATATGAAATTTCCAATTGCAGCTTTCTGCATTTGAAAAGTTTATTGTCAAAATCATTTATACTGGTAACAATGTTACTCACCACTGGAATTTCATCTTCTGGTGAAATTTCTGAGTGAGCGTCATTGAAAAATAGTTATTATTTAGAAAATTCCCCAAAATAGGAACAAAATTATTTCCAGCATCCTGAGCGATACCAGAGCCATTACCATTATGTATCGACTGTGCACGTTGTCCTGGGGTTAACTGGGAGTCATTAGGTTGAATAGAACCATTATTGGCACCATTATTAACACCAGCGTTTTCTGTACTGCCATCATTCAGTATGTTAGGTGGAGCATATTGATGAACAGTTGAGCTTCCTGCTGGAGGCTCAGGAAACAAATTAGAGCCTCCCATTTCAGCCCTTCTAGTATCAGCAGTCTTGTTGTTAGCATTAGTTGTTATGTTAGTCCCACTCATAAGGTTGTCCATACACTGCGTTAGGGCATCGACTCGCCCGAGCAGGACTTGAATTAAAGCTGTAAGGTTCCCGACGGCATTCGCCTCACCGATTGAATTATTCTCATTGAAACTTCGATTGCTACCACTACTAGCTTCCGCTTGAGTAAACAAGGAGCCTTGCAAAACTATTAGTAAATTGCTCGCCATGTTAAACAAGTTTACAACACAAAAGCAAAAAAACTATTTAAAAACCACAACTGGTGAGTGAAATACTGAGGCAGCAAATAAAAACAACGAACTTTATTATCGTAAGTGCTTTCAGAAAAGCTAATACTTCTCCTTCATCAGACATCTTGCAAATCAATTACCACACCTTATATACATTCAGTTTGCTCCAATTAAAATCAGTTTTATGGCAAATAAATTATATTAGTTAAATAGCATTACAAACTTTTTTAAAAAAGCATATTGCCATGTGATAAGTTTATATTAACAACATTAAGTATGACATCTTATTATTATTAAAAAGAACCTAAAACAAAAATACCATGTATTTTATATAGCCAAGATTGCTACCCACAAGTAAAACATCTATCCCTTATAAACAAAGAAAATGCCGTTTATGTACAAGAAAAATTGGAAATACTCCACTAAGGGAAACTATGTTAATATTCCATATATTTTATAGCTCCTTTTACTTTTATGGAACTAATTAAAAGCAACTTATCTTCTCAAGGCTAATAATTTCAATATGCATTTTAAAGAGACAAACTCATTAAGCCCCGGAGGGGCATAGGCAACTGCTCTAATATGCCAATAAAGTTCTTGAATTTCTAATTCTAGTTGCCATGGACTGCCTCTAGGATTAACTACTACCTGATGTAATACGGCAAATTTAAAACTGTGGTTTGAATGTTCAACTAAATGCCTGGCTAAAGCATTATTGGTGTCCTGTTTTTAATAGCGTACTGATGTTCATAAATACGCTGCTTTAGTTGCCTCTCTGTCTTTCCTATATAAAACGTGGGGCATTCCTGGCAAGTAGCAGAATAAACAACAGCCATAGTTGTGCATGAATATTTACCTTGAATTTTGTAAATCTTGTTTCTAATATTGACCTGTTTGTCTATAACGAGGTGCTTGCACTGATGGTAAGTTCCCCACTTAAACGTTCCATTATTCTTGATCTTATTGTTGGAACTTGAACTTAATAAGCCTTTAATGTTAGGACCCCTCATATTTGTAATTTTTGGTTTGTCACCTAGAACATTTTTCAATCTACTATCTTCTATGATTAAAATCCAGTTTTTATTTAAAATGTCCCTTATGTAACCACTATCTAGACTATATATACATAAAAAACTGGTATGAAAATCTTGAGTTGCCAAACTAGAATTATGGTGGCTCACATTAACTACTTCTTGTGGAACTTCCAAAGGGTTAGACAGGAGGGGTTTAAAGTGCCCAGATTGTCTCTTAAAGATCACTTCGTTAGAAATTTTGACTATCAAACCAGAAGGGTACCCTCTTTTAACAAACATTGATTCTAAGAGGGCACATTCTTTAATAAAATCTGATTCTTTGGAAACCATTCTGGCTGCCCTCACCATCTGGCCCTTAACGACCGCTCTCTTTTGATGGTGAGGATGACAGCTTGAAAAGTGAAGAAGTGAATTTGAATATGTAGGTTTCCTATAAATTGTGCTTGTAAACCTAGACCTCCTTGTGTCTTTAAAAATACAAGCATCAAGGAAGTTAATCTGGTCTTGTTGAAAATCATATGTAAATTCAAAAAAATCAGTCATCCTTGATATATTAGAAACAAACTCTGGGACAAGTTCACTAGTGCCTTTCCAAACAAAGAACATGTCATCCTGGTAACAAGTGTACCAGGCGACATTATTCTTAAATATTGCATTATTAAAAAGTAAAGTCTTTTCCCAATGAGCCATCACACAATTGGCAAAACTACCTCCACATGGGGAGCCCATAGCAACCCCAGTTGTTCGGAGGTAGATTTGCCCTTCAAACAACATAAAGTTGTTGGTTAGTATTATGTCAAGAAGGGTTTCCACTATATAAATGGTATTATTATTGACTTCCCTCTCCATCATAAATTCTCTGATCCATTCCAACCCTATTCTGTGTGGTATGACCGTGTAAAGGTCTTGGACATCTATTGTTAGAAAAGAGTAGTCTTGATGGAAAGAAATGTTACTTAGATTAGTTAAAAACTCCAAGAATCCTTGCAGATCTGTGTCTAATGGTTTTAAAATACTATCCACATATTTAGCACACCCATAGGTAATAGAACACTGCCCATCAACTATCGGTCTAAAAGGGGGGGTCAACTATGCTTTTCTGAATCTTGGGTGTGCCAAATAACACTGGAATTCTTGGGGCTAGCATTGACAAATAATTGTATAAGTCTAGGTCTACTGACCCTTCTAAAAATAGATCTTGTAAGGTCACCCTAATCTTTTTATAAGCTATAAACCAAATAGATAACTGCTAGCGAAACAAGGCTGAGTCTCAATCCAAACAAAGTGAACGAAGTACCAAACTGCTACAATATCCACAAGAATGTAGAAAAAACGGAGGCTTGATGTAAAAATCCAAACAGGCTTTATTCAACAAGGTAAGCGCTTTCACCTGGGAGACCAGGCTTCCTCAGACCTTAACAAACAGAGCATAGAGAAACTATGGAGTATTTAAACAAAAAAAGGCGCCAAAAACTCTCAGCTCTTAAAGAGATATACACCATACATATAAAACTTCACTAAAAACCTCTAAAAGACTTTGAAAATTTAAAAAACATCTTATAATCAACATATACATCTCACAAACTGACAGAAAATAAAACACAATATTCGTATAAAATTTGAAAATCAAGGTACATTAGTTTTATGTACCTTCAACCTCCTTGCTCTCAAGAAGGGCTTAATAGGGACACTCTCATTGAGCCCAGGGGGTATATTAGCTCTAAGCCTGATAATCCATTCTGATTCTGTACTCTCAGTCCTTGTCTTAACATCTCCCCCTCTCACAGTAGTATTAGCGATAGCTAACACCTGAAAATTAAAGATTGCTACCCACAAGTAAAACGTCTATCCCTTATAAACAAAGAAAATGCCGTTTATATACAAGAAAAATTAGAAATATTCCACTAAGGGAAACTATGTTAATATTCCATATATTTTATAGCTCCTTTTACTTTTATGGAAATAATTAAAACAACTTATCTTCTCAAGGCTAATAATTTCAATATGCATTCTTGTGTTCTATTTGTTGCTCAAAATCTGGAGTAAAGTTTCCACATTTGGTATGTTTCTTGTGTTTATGCCCCCCCCCCCCTTACATCTGGGGTTCCTAAAGGGAAGTCTGTGCTATTGTTTATACGTTTTGGTGTAGGTGAGGTTAGGCCTGGAGGTGCCTCTGTGTCAGTGTAAGAGGAGGACTCCTCCCCAGAGGTACCCATAGAAAAAGAGCTGAATTTCCTTAATATCGATCTGGGACATTTCCTTTTGTAGGGTTTGGGACCCACATTGGAAAATTTGACAATTTGGGTCCCAAACCCAACCTCCAGGCCTAACTTCACCTACACCAAAATGTATAAACAATAGCACAAACTTCCCTTTAGGAAACTTTACTCCAGATTTTGAGCAACAAATAGAACACAATAATGTCCTTAACATCTCTTCTCAGACACTGACTCCTGTGCAACTTGACCTCCTCAATATAGGGTTAAATTTTGTGCCAGCTTTCTTTGTGCCTGAAAATGATTTTGTGACTGATTTGTTTGCTTTTGGTAGAACTTTGAACCTTAAATTGTTTTTTGATAAGAATAATGACACTAGTACCACTGATAATGTTTTTTATTTTCAAAGATCTAACTTTATGCCACCTATGCACCCAGTGGTACAGTTATTTTTACATAGTGTCCTCAAAGATCTACACGTTTATCATGATGAGGCCCTGATTAAACCACATAACCTCTCAAAGATTCAACAAGATGCATTAATGGAACTTAAATCTAACAACAACATTGTTATTACACCAGTTGGGAGCCATTGTGGTGATGGACTTTGACGCTTATAACAATGAAGCTCAGAGACAACTGGATAATCATATGTACTATATGTCCATGCCACTGGACCCCACCAGTAATTTCAAACACTAGATTGATGATTTCATCCAACTGGCCATTGATGAGGGGATTATATCCAAAAATACCGCTAAATAGCTTACTGTAGCAGATCCTAAAAAAACAATATTTATACTTGCTACCCGAAATTCATAAATCTTTATCTAATCCACCAGGTAGACCTATTGTTTCGGGTATTGGATCATTGAAGGAACCTTTGGCAGTGTTTTTGACACAATATCTTAAACCGTTCTGTGCAGCAGTAGCGTTGTTGCCTCACAGCAAGAGGTTCTCCCGTTTGATTTTCGGCTTGGGTTGGGAGTGCCTTCTGTGTGGAGTCTGCATTTCCTCTCCGCGGTTGAGTGAGCATTCGAAAGACATGCATTGAATGAACGTGCCTTTGTTGAAGGTTGGGTGTCGGGCTGGCAACTCACATCATAAAAACCAACTGCCAATCATTAGCGGACCGGAGTTCTGCTGTGGCGACCCCTAACTGGGAAAAGCTGAAAGACAAACAACAACATCTTAAACCGTTTTTGCCTTTGGTGAGATCTCGTATTTGTGATAACCACCGAGTTTTTGCAAATTACATCAGATGCTCAGGTTGAATCCCATTGGCTTCTTTGTACATTGGATGTCGTTTCTTTATATACCAATATCCCCCATTGGGCTGGCCTTTTGGTGGTGGCTCACTGGCTTGGAGTTGCCCAACTATATCCCCCTGGATTTAATACCTTGTTAGTGGTCATGACAGAACATGTCCTGACTAAAATGTTTTTTATTACCAGGACAAATGTTACTGGCAAACTAAGGGTACAGCCATAGGGGCATCCTTTGCCCCCATTTATGCCGATTTGTATATGGCCTTTATAGAAGAACAACTTATATATGATCCCTTACACAGTCTTTCTTTGCCAGAAATAGACATCTGGCTATGTTACCTGGATGACTGTTGGCTGATATGGAGAGAGGATTTGGAGTATTTACAGGAATTTGTGGAATACCTAAATGTGAATAAATGGGGTATTGAGCTTACCTGCACACAGGATCTAAATCATATTACCTTTTTGGATGTTCTTATAACTAAAAACACAGATGGGTCTTTGGAGACACAGGTGTTCTGCAAATTTCCTGAATACAACTCCTTCCTCCATGTCAGCAGCCATTATCCACCACATGTCATCCAGAATATACCAAAGTCTCAGCTCATGAAAATAAAACATATTTGCTCTGACAGGGATCAACATAATCATCACAAGAGGGATATGGTCAGGTGATTTAAGGAATGTGGATACAAATCTGGAGTGATCACAATGGCATGTAGGGAGGTGAGTGGTATGGACAGACAGGAACCCTTATGATATAAAGACAAATCTACTTCTGAAACAGCTCCTATCAGAATGATTACCACATATGGTCAGAATATTACTGTTTTTTGTGAAGTTGTACAAGAGAATTGGAACATCTTACAAGCAGATGAGAAGATCAGGACACTTATTGGGACAAATGCCATTTTGGTTGTAGGAGAGGTAGGTCTTTGGCATCCCACTTTAATCACTATAAAGTGCCAGCCCGGATGGTTGCCCCCCCTTCAACAGTCTACTGTATTGAGGAATGTCCTTCAGGGCTGCTATAGTTATGGTCATTGTGAACATTACATTAGGCTCAATCAAACAAAAACTTTCAGTAGTCATAACACTAGTCATGTTTATGACATCATATTCTTTGCTAACTGTTCATCTGATTGGGTCATATACCTAGCCACCTGTTCATGTTCGGCCTTTTATGTGGGCCAGACGTCCAGGCCTGTGAAGTTTAGGATCAGTCAGCACATGAGTGACATTAAATCAAAAAGACTTACTAATGCAGTATATAAACATGTGGTTGTTCATCCTGCAACATCATTCAGATTTACGGTTATTGATATCATCAAGGGGACAGACCTAATAAAACTGGTTGGCACAATATCCTTCATAATAAAGAAAAAAGATGGATGATTAAACTAGGTGGTTTGATTCCCCCTGGATTGAATGAGCAATTATGAACAGCCAAGGAATGATATTTGTTATACATGGGTGTGTATATATAAGGAGTGCTTAGTTTTTTGTTCAGTTACACTGAGGAAGGCTCTTTTATGTATGCCAAACCGATCTGTATGTGTTAACTTTTTTTTAAAAGTTGCACCTGATACACCTTTGTGCTGGCTTTTTTTACGTTTGAATAATTGAGACAAGTAATAATTAATAGTCAGAGTGACTTCAAACTGAGTAATTACTAATATGAGGAGAAGGAGGTGGAGGATGCCAATGACAAAAGCACAGAGATCAAATAAGAAAACCAAATGAGCCCAATACAACAATGGGGAAGAACAGCTACAGTAGATCAGGATTGAATAACTTGTCCATATGGGCTCACTGCTCTAAATGCCTAACATTACTGGCTCACTCATTAAAGAAGAAAAAAGTGATTGATAGAGACCACTGATCACTGTTTTCAGTGACTGTAGAATCACTATATGTCTATGTTTAGAGGAGTGAGGGGAATGTTTTGGGATTGTGAGACTGAGCTTTTGCAATGCGACCATTAGTTTCCCAAGGTTTCATAGTGCAAGCAGACTGAACCACAGAAATAAAGTAACTGAAATGTAGCAGCTAATACTGGGTAACACAGGAATGCATATCATATATATGTCATATGCTGGGCGTGTGGCATATGCCTGTAATTCTAGCATCCTGGGAGGCGGAGGTTGTTGGATCGAATCATACCAGTGCATGAGAGACTATAGCTTCCTGAAATAGGGGAAAATCTAACCCCACAGGACACAATATATGAAAAGCATGCAAATTAAGTTTAGTCGTCATTCAGGCTTCAAGGCAAGAAGGTCATCTTAAAAATAATGCAAGGCCAGAATTGTAAATCAAAATGTAGTAGCATCACTGCTACCACAGAATGTTAGTTGGAACAGGGCAAGGATATAACAACATGTATGGTTTAGAAAATACAGTACATGGGGCTAAAGAATAATTAAAAACTTAAATAGTCATGGGAACGTACAACAGTCAAACAGCAGGACTGTTATATAGGTCACACCAGGAATAGCAATGCAGGAACAAGTTCAGATACAATAGCCATGCTCCTCCTAGCTCAAGGCAATCACCAGGACAGTAGGAACTAAGACGTTAAAAGAGTGTCCAGCAACCAAAAGAGAGCCAAGAGTGCTAAGCAAAATAAGGAAAGCAGATACACAGTATGCGACAATGTTATGGTACTCATGCTAGAGAATGTAGATGCAGTAATTGCCTCTTATTCTACTGCTAACCAGCAAAAGCTATAAGCTGAGCTAAACAACATATCTTATTTTATGAGCAGCATTTCAGAAAATAAGGATCATCTTCTCATGAGGAAATGCCAAATGTCTTCTCATTTCTTAGATATCTACTCAGGTAAAATCCTTTGAGATCTTCAAGGAGCTTCATCAGGGGACTGCCCCTTAATTTATTTATTTATTTAACGGCAAACCAAATAACCTAAAAATAAAAAGACACGAACCTAAACACGGCCAGGTTAAACTTCTTTAATAATTGGTTAGCACTTTCACAAGTATACCACTTGCTTCTTCAGAGCAAACAAATAAAACACAGATACAATCTTTTATAAGTTTCAAATTTCTTTTGACCAATGCAAATGAAAATTCATCTTACCAAGACCATTACATCTCAATTACTTTGTAATACTCTGCATTTCTTAAAGGTGTACCTTCCCACATTCTTATTGCGAGTTTCTCTAAATCAAACATTCTCAGGGTACATCCCTATATTCAGAAACTTATGTACAATGTATAAGACTACTTGCCTGTCAAACATATCTCATAAAGTCAACGGATAAAAACTTACTTCTTATACTTTAACTGTAATGCATCGCATAAAATATATTCAGTTATTATAAATAAATGTCCTAGCTGTTAAAGATTTCACACTATGTATATTACAAGTGCTGTAAAAAACAAGTCAACTGCAATGCTTCATGTTGTCACTAATTTATTCTTTAAACTAATTAGATAATTCCCATCCCTACCATAATACATAGTTTGTCAAGCATCATACCATAATTATGTACAAATTTACATGGATGTTACAAGTTATTAAATGAACAGAATTAAACTTATGCAAGCACAGTTGCCAAAGCTTGAACTCTTATACTCTACTGGTCCCGTAAAGTATCAGAAAAAGATGTAACTGTTCACATTTATGTGTAACTTAGGGTTTCTAAAACTAAGGAAAAAAACAGTAATGGAATTATCTGCTTTAACCAGATTTCTTGCTCTAATAGGTTGAGAGGTATGCACTCAAGTGAGTCCCAAAACACAGTGACTGAATGACTAAAGAATGGACTTAAATATTTTAAGTATGAGATGGCCATTTCTTGGGATATTCCCTTTTCTCCAAGGTGTGGTGATCTCAGAGTTACTATATACACATTCTAGGGTTTTGGGGACATTAAGAGTGCAGGAGGTCTTGCCTCTCTCCAAAAAACAAGTTAAAGGAGAACATCAATGTTCAATATTCAACGCTGGTAGAATACAGGGAGCTTTATTGGCAGATAGTGTTAGAATCTAACAAATATCCAGGTATTAATGATTTGATTTCATTAGTCCCTGTGTTGAAGTTAAGATCAGCAAAGTTATAACTTTAAGTTGGTACCTTACGCTTTGACCATACTTTATATATATATATATATATATATATATATATATATATATATATATATATATATATATATAGATATCCTTTTATATACACACACATACATATTTTTTGATTGTAGTTCCTGTTAACATCAGTAGAGGGAAGCATTGTATTACATTATATATTACATATTTATTCATTTGATTGTTTTAGAATACGTGATATTTAAATATATATATATACATGTGTTTGGCAGTTTCATAGACATTTTCATTGTATTAAACTTTTTAGTATTTTATGTATGTACATTATTTGATTGCTGCTATTTTCATTCTGTACTAACTAAATTTTTATTCTGTACTAAATATATTTTATTGGGGTAATTGGAATTCATTAATTAAGGTGTTTCATTGGTTGGTTTCTTAGGGTGTGAGTATTTAAACTAGTGTTTTTCTTATGTATTTTATCTGATGAAGTTTTTGACGAAACGTGGAGGTTGTATTAGCTACGTACATTACTGTGTTGCCTTGCTGTCGCTGTTGTGTTACCTGCTGCTCAATAAACCTTTGGTGCATCTTCGCTGAGGACCTGGTACCTTTTTATTGTTTATTAGTTCTGTTTGGGTACCTGCCTTGGATTTTGGTTTCAATATTCTCTCTTATACTGCATTTTCAACCTTTTTTTTGGTGTATGAGCATTCAGCATTTTGAGTGCTGACACATTTTAATAGGGAACCAAACACTAAGGTCTGTTGATGAAATTCAGTAAACCCATACATATACAGTGGATATAAAAAGTGTACACACCCCTGTTAAAATGCCATTTTTTGTGATATAAAAAAATGAAACCACAATAAATCATTTCAAAACTCTTCCAACCTTTAATGTGACCTATAACCTGTACAATTCAATTGAAAAGAAAAAAAAAACAAATCTGTTAGGGGAATAAATATAAAAAAAAATAAAAAAACGTACAATAAGCTGGTTGCATCAGTGTGCACACCCTTAAACTAATACTTTGTTGAAGCACCCTTTGATTTAATTATAGCATTCAGTCTTCTTGGGTACACACCTGCCACCAATTAAAGAGACTCTGATTAACCCCAAATAAAGTTCAGCTGTCCTGGTAGGATTTTCCTGACATTTACTCAGTTGCCTGCTACAGCAAAAGCTATGGTTCACAGATAGCTTACAAAGCATCAATGGGATCTCATTGTTGAAAGGTATCAGTCAGGAGAAGGGTAGAAAAAATTTCCAGATCATTGGATATACCATGCAACACTGTGAAGACAGTCATCAAAAAGTGAAGAAAATATGGGATAACAGTGACGTTGCAAAGAACTGGACATCCCTCCAAAACTTATGAAAAGACAAGATGAAAACTAGTCAGGGAGGCTGCCAAGAGACCTGCAGCGACACTGAAGGAGCTGCAGGAATTTCTGGCAAGTACTGATTGTGTACTACATGTGACAACAATTTTCCATATTCTCCATATGTCTGGACTATGGAGTAGGGTTGCAAGACGGAAGCCTTTTCTTACACAAGAAAAACATCCAGGCCCAGTTAAAATTTTCAAAGCAATACATCATGTCTCTCAAAAGCATGTGCAAAAATGTGTTATGGTCTGAAGAGACCAAGGATGAACGTTTTGGCCACAATTCCAAAAGGTACATTTAGCGCAAAAACGAAACTTTGCATTACCAAAAGAACACCATCCCCATGATGAAACATGGTGGTGGCAGTATCATGCTTTGGGGTTGCTTTTCTTCAGCTTGAACTGGGGCTTTAGTCAAAGTGGATGGAATTATGAACAGTTCCAAATAGCAGTCACTTTTGTCCCCAAACCTTTAGGCGTCTGCTAGAAAGCTGAAGATGAAGAGGAATTTCTCTCCTTTCAACATGACAATGACCCCAAGCATACATCCAAATCAACAAAAGAATGGCTTCACCAGAAGAAGTTTTGGAATGGCCCAGCCAGAGCCCAGACCTAAATCCAAAAGAAAATCTGTAGGGTGATCTGAAGAGGGCTGTGCACAAGAGATGCCCTTGGAATCTGACAGATTTGGAGTGCTTTTGCAAGGAAGAATGGGAAAATATTGCCAAGTCAAGACGTGCCATACTGATAGACTCCTACCCAAGAAAACTAAATGCTATAATTAAATCAAAAGGTGCTTCAACAAAGAGGGTATGCACACTTCTGCAACCAGCTTATTGTACATTTTTTATTTTTTATATATTTTTTCCTCTTACAAATTTGATTTTCAATTGAATTGTACAGGTTATATGTCACACTAAAGGTGGGAAAAGTTTTGAAATAATTTATTGTGGTCTCATTTTTTATATCACAAATACCTGGCATTTTAACTGGGGTGTGCACACTTTTTATATCCACTGTATATGTGCAATTCATTTTGGTAAACGGTTTGTTTCACAAAGTGAAACACTAAATTGCAGTATGGTGTGAGTCAATGGTGGATTTAGCAACAGTGTATTTTACCAAGTTATTTTGTGTTGAAAGAACTAAGAGGGAAGGCATGTGTATAATGGTTAGGAGTATGTGCATGTGTATGAGTGTTAGATGGCAGGGTTAGGGTCAGGTTAAGGGATAGTTTAGTATATATGTTAGGTGAGGGTGAGGGAAGGCATGTGTATAATGGTTAGGAGTATGTGAATGTGTATGAGTGTTAGATGGCAGGGTTAGGGTCAGGTTAAGGGATAGTTTAGTATATATGTTAGGTGAGGGTGAGGGAAGGCATGTGTATAATGGTTAGGAGTATGTGTATGTGTATGAGTGTTAGATGGCAGGGTTAGGGTCAGGTTAAGGGATAGTTTAGTATATATGTTAGGTGAGGGTGAGGGAAGGCATGTGTATAATGGTTAGGAGTATGTGTATGTGTATGAGTGTTAGATGGCAGGGTTAGGGTCAGGTTAAGGGATAGTTTAGTATATATGTTAGGTGAGGGTGAGGGAAGGCATGTGTATAATGGTTAGGAGTATGTGTATGTGTATGAGTGTTAGATGGCAGGGTTAGGGTCAGGTTAAGGGATAGTTTAGTATATATGTTAGGTGAGGGTGAGGGAAGGCATGTGTATAATGGTTAGGAGTATGTGAATGTGTATGAGTGTTAGATGGCAGGGTTAGGGTCAGGTTAAGGGATAGTTTAGTATATATGTTAGGTGAGGGTGAGGGAAGGCATGTGTATAATGGTTAGGAGTATGTGAATGTGTATGAGTGTTAGATGGCAGGGTTAGGGTCAGGTTAAGGGATAGTTTAGTATATATGTTAGGTGAGGGTGAGGGAAGGCATGTGTATAATGGTTAGGAGTATGTGTATGTGTATGAGTGTTAGATGGCAGGGTTAGGGTCAGGTTAAGGGATAGTTTAGTATATATGTTAGGTGAGGGTGAGGAAGGCATGTGTATAATGGTTAGGAGTATGTGTATGTGTATGAGTGTTAGATGGCAGGGTTAGGGTCAGGTTAAGGGATAGTTTAGTATATATGTTAGGTGAGGGTGAGGGAAGGCATGTGTATAATGGTTAGGAGTATGTGTATGTGTATGAGTGTTAGATGGCAGGGTTAGGGTCAGGTTAAGGGATAGTTTAGTATATATGTTAGGTGAGGGTGAGGAAGGCATGTGTATAATGGTTAGGAGTATGTGTATGTGTATGAGTGTTAGATGGCAGGGTTAGGGTCAGGTTAAGGGATAGTTTAGTATATATGTTAGGTGAGGGTGAGGGAAGGCATGTGTATAATGGTTAGGAGTATGTGTATGTGTATGAGTGTTAGATGGCAGGGTTAGGGTCAGGTTAAGGGATAGTTTAGTATATATGTTAGGTGAGGGTGAGGAAGGCATGTGTATAATGGTTAGGAGTATGTGTATGTGTATGAGTGTTAGATGGCAGGGTTAGGGTCAGGTTAAGGGATAGTTTAGTATATATGTTAGGTGAGGGTGAGGGAAGGCATGTGTATAATGGTTAGGAGTATGTGAATGTGTATGAGTGTTAGATGGCAGGGTTAGGGTCAGGTTAAGGGATAGTTTAGTATATATGTTAGGTGAGGGTGAGGGAAGGCATGTGTATAATGGTTAGGAGTATGTGTATGTGTATGAGTGTTAGATGGCAGGGTTAGGGTCAGGTTAAGGGATAGTTTAGTATATATGTTAGGTGAGGGTGAGGGAAGGCATGTGTATAATGGTTAGGAGTATGTGTATGTGTATGAGTGTTAGATGGCAGGGTTAGGGTCAGGTTAAGGGATAGTTTAGTATATATGTTAGGTGAGGGTGAGGGAAGGCATGTGTATAATGGTTAGGAGTATGTGTATGTGTATGAGTGTTAGATGGCAGGGTTAGGGTCAGGTTAAGGGATAGTTTAGTATATATGTTAGGTGAGGGTGAGGAAGGCATGTGTATAATGGTTAGGAGTATGTGAATGTGTATGAGTGTTAGATGGCAGGGTTAGGGTCAGGTTAAGGGATAGTTTAGTATATATGTTAGGTGAGGGTGAGGGAAGGCATGTGTATAATGGTTAGGAGTATGTGTATGTGTATGAGTGTTAGATGGCAGGGTTAGGGTCAGGTTAAGGGATAGTTTAGTATATATGTTAGGTGAGGGTGAGGGAAGGCATGTGTATAATGGTTAGGAGTATGTGAATGTGTATGAGTGTTAGATGGCAGGGTTAGGGTCAGGTTAAGGGATAGTTTAGTATATATGTTAGGTGAGGGTGAGGAAGGCATGTGTATAATGGTTAGGAGTATGTGAATGTGTATGAGTGTTAGATGGCAGGGTTAGGGTCAGGTTAAGGGATAGTTTAGTATATATGTTAGGTGAGGGTGAGGGAAGGCATGTGTATAATGGTTAGGAGTATGTGTATGTGTATGAGTGTTAGATGGCAGGGTTAGGGTCAGGTTAAGGGATAGTTTAGTATATATGTTAGGTGAGGGTGAGGGAAGGCATGTGTATAATGGTTAGGAGTATGTGAATGTGTATGAGTGTTAGATGGCAGGGTTAGGGTCAGGTTAAGGGATAGTTTAGTATATATGTTAGGTGAGGGTGAGGGAAGGCATGTGTATAATGGTTAGGAGTATGTGAATGTGTATGAGTGTTAGATGGCAGGGTTAGGGTCAGGTTAAGGGATAGTTTAGTATATATGTTAGGTGAGGGTGAGGGAAGGCATGTGTATAATGGTTAGGAGTATGTGAATGTGTATGAGTGTTAGATGGCAGGGTTAGGGTCAGGTTAAGGGATAGTTTAGTATATATGTTAGGTGAGGGTGAGGGAAGGCATGTGTATAATGGTTAGGAGTATGTGTATGTGTATGAGTGTTAGATGGCAGGGTTAGGGTCAGGTTAAGGGATAGTTTAGTATATATGTTAGGTGAGGGTGAGGGAAGGCATGTGTATAATGGTTAGGAGTATGTGAATGTGTATGAGTGTTAGATGGCAGGGTTAGGGTCAGGTTAAGGGATAGTTTAGTATATATGTTAGGTGAGGGTGAGGGAAGGCATGTGTATAATGGTTAGGAGTATGTGAATGTGTATGAGTGTTAGATGGCAGGGTTAGGGTCAGGTTAAGGGATAGTTTAGTATATATGTTAGGTGAGGGTGAGGGAAGGCATGTGTATAATGGTTAGGAGTATGTGAATGTGTATGAGTGTTAGATGGCAGGGTTAGGGTCAGGTTAAGGGATAGTTTAGTATATATGTTAGGTGAGGGTGAGGAAGGCATGTGTATAATGGTTAGGAGTATGTGAATGTGTATGAGTGTTAGATGGCAGGGTTAGGGTCAGGTTAAGGGATAGTTTAGTATATATGTTAGGTGAGGGTGAGGGAAGGCATGTGTATAATGGTTAGGAGTATGTGAATGTGTATGAGTGTTAGATGGCAGGGTTAGGGTCAGGTTAAGGGATAGTTTAGTATATATGTTAGGTGAGGGTGAAGACAGGCATGTGTATAATGGTTAGGAGTATGTGAATGTGTATGAGTGTTAGATGGCAGGGTTAGGGTCAGGTTAAGGGATAGTTTAGTATATATGTTAGGTGAGGGTGAGGCAAGGCATGTGTATAATGGTTAGGAGTATGTGAATGTGTATGAGTGTTAGATGGCAGGGTTAGGGTCAGGTTAAGGGATAGTTTAGTATATATGTTAGGTGAGGGTGAGGGAAGGCATGTGTATAATGGTTAGGAGTATGTGAATGTGTATGAGTGTTAGATGGCAGGGTTAGGGTCAGGT
>NC_056730.1:600286738-600329238 GCF_019279795.1 Protopterus annectens | reverse complement strand
ACTAAAAGGCCCTCATGAAAGGGTGTCCAATTATTTCTGTGCAATATTATTATCTAAATGGTAAGTGTGACTGAACAGTCAAGGCTTATTAGAGTGACTTGGTACAGTATCACTATATACATTCAATGTACTCTAGAGCTTAAATTATCTCTACACAAAACAGCCACAGTTGAAAGGTTTAAAAATATTTAATAATAAATAATATGGATCCAGGATCTTTGACAATACTTCTTACTACACAGTGCTAGTGAAGAGTTCAGAGATCACAGACAAATACTTAAAATAATACCTTAGAAAAGTTCTGACATCACAGAAAAACAAACTAGTTTAATCTTCCTATTTCCTAGCTATATCTAAGAGAAAACACAGTTCTGAATAACTTACATATAGAAACAGACAGTGCTGGTGATGTTGGATGTTCTCAAGACAAATGCTCTGAGCTCTCTGATTCTCTCTCTTTAAATTGATAACACAGAGCTGCTTCACATGACATCATTCTTCACACTTCTCTGGTGTTCCCAGGCTAACAGAAACTACATTTACATTCTTTACACCTGGTCAGAAACCAGAGAAATAAAGGACATTTATACATGCAAATTCTAGCCATTAACGCTGGTCTTAAAATAATAGTCAGGATGCCTCCCTCTAGACATATTAGCTTCAAATTTTGACATCAAAGACGGTCATAAAATGCTTGACTTAGCTTTCTTACAGCAGAGTGCACTGTTGTTACATTTCTGCAGTTCAATATCCAATGCAGTCTTTTCACATTTAAGTGAACAAGCCTGTGTCTTACATTATTAGTTACAAATGACAGAATTATCTACAAAATTCTATCTGGCTAGGCTGGCAGCCTTCACCGATCTTCACAATCACCTTTCAAACCTTCCGATTGTCAGCATCCTTGAATGTCTTTGTGTAAGACATTGTTTAGTTGACAGGTATCATTTTATATAACTGGTTCATGTCTTGAATTGTTTCAAATACAGCCTAATATTTTTCTTAGCATAAATTCATAGGTAAGTACTAGGCTGGCCATCTAGATCATTATAAGTCTTGCCAGTTACCCTTTTGATGCTTAAATTAACCTAGAGCATTTGGTGTTAGATTGGCCTTAAACCATCCTATGGATGAAAATTATATAATACCACTAGTGAGAATAATTGGGATTGTACCATAGATAATTTGATGGGACCTATGCATGAGATAAAGCATTAAGGAGCTTCCTCTATCCATAAGAAGTACATTAGTAGCATTCTTGAACATTGTTGCTGATCTTAATTGTGGTGTTCCTCCTGGCAGTCAGTTGTGATAATCCATAACTCCTTCCCTGAAATAATACTTCTTCACATGTGTACGAGCCAACCAAACTTGCATCTTCAAATCTTCAAACCTTTTAGATTTTAATGATATTCTTAACATCCACGCAAGCACCCAACTCCCTAAACAATAATCCCCCCTCATTTAAACTTCAACCAGTCTCAACAGATCTCATTCATAAATTACTTACCAAGCTAAAACCTTGTACCCCTTCAGCTGACCTCATTCCAGCCGAATGCCTACAGATTGCAGGCAAACCACTAGCTTTCCCTGTCTCTATTTTAATCAATCGTACCATAACAGAAGGCTGTATCCCAATCCTTTGGAAAGTCTCTGATATAATCCCTTTACATAAGGGTGGCAACTTAAATGACCTCTCTAACTTCCATCCCATAGCCTTACTTTCCCCTTTAGCAAAAATCATGGAAAGCTGTATACATATGCAATTACTTAATCACCTCCTCCAAAACAATCTCCTAGCAGACAGTCAACATGGTTTTAGACCTCATCACAGTACTGCTACTGTGCTCTTGTCTTTCGCTGACCATATTAATAGAAATCGGAATAACAACTTACTGTCCTCTGCTCTATTCTTAGACCTCTCTAAAGCCTTTGATATGGTCAACCATACTCTCTTACTTAGCATCTTGAAATCTCTTGCTTTTGACTCTCAGGCTATCCAGTGGTTCTATTCCTACTTAAATAATAGACAACAAGCAGTGCTATGGGAAAATCACTTATCATCTCTTCTTTCTATCAAAATAGGTGTACCACAAGGCTCAATACTTGGACCGCTCCTCTTTTCTATTTTCATAAACAACCTAAATAAGTCTCTTCCTCAATCAATCTGTATTCAATATGCCGATGATTCAACACTCATATGCTCTGCTACTTCCATAAATGACCTTCAAAATATCACTCAATAAGCTTTCACAGCAGCCGGAAACTGGTTCCAACAATATTGTCTCTTACTGAATCCAAAAAAGACTAAACTATTGCTATTCACTCCATCACATAAGTCATCCTCTCTCTCCTTCAATATATCCTCTAACAATGGCACCATAATATCCCCTGATCCTACAACCAAACATCTTGGTGTCACAATAGACCACAACCTCAACTTTGATTCCCATATTAACTTAACTATCAAATCAATCAATAGAAAACTTGGATCTCTACAGACTTAAACCCTTCCTCACTCCCTCAGCCAGAAGTACTTTAGCACAAACCCACATACTCTCTACCCTATTTTATGCCTCTCCAATCTATACAAACCTAACTAAAAGTAACCTCAACAAACTAGCAACAGCTTACCATAACATAGCTAGATTTGCAACAGGAGCCCCATTTCATACCCACCATTGCTCTAATCTCAAACAGCTAGGCTGGCTAGAATTACAAAATCATATACGATTTCTGCAACTGACCATTACCCACAAAATCTTTCATCAGCCCACTAATACCACTATACTCTGTTCCCTTATTACCACATACAAAAACATCTCTTCCCTACGCTCTGCTACCAAACTACTAGCTGCCTGCAACAAATCCAACAACAAAGCTGGGGATAGTCTGTTCTCCAACTGTACTGCACCCATCTGGAACAAACTTCCAAGTGAACTTATGTCTATTACCTCTTTACCTACTTTCAAGAAGCATATAAAATCATGGCTTTACTCCCAGTGGCTCTGCCCTTGTTCTAACCCTGACTAATCCTTTTTGTTCCATGCCTTTTCCTTTCTCCTGATATCTATAACAAGATATTCTCTTACTGTTTCTTTACTTCTCATCTAATCTTGGATTCTCAATACCACTATGATGGATGGATGTTTAAAAGAAGAATCTATTGTACTTTTTCCTGTTGATGCTACTAGTAGTTTTAGACTTTTATGAAAATGTTATGTACTACAGTCTGTCTGTTAAATACACCCTCTGTACAACTATGTTTGTAAAATTATGTCTTACTGTGGAGCTTTTCTCCCCGGGCCTCTACTGAAAATGGACATTAATCCAGCTAGACTAGCCCGGTCAACAAATGTAAAATAAAATAAATAAATAAAATAAATTATATTTATTTTTATGTTTTATTTTATACGTTTGTTAAATGTCCAAGCCCACTGGATATAAATGTCCATTTTCAGGGGCAACCTAGGACCACTGTAAGGTCAATTAAACCTTTATGTCTCCTTTAACTCTTCTTTCTTTAGCAATATAAATGCTATATAAATGTAGTCTCTCTTTAGATGGTTTCTAGCATAGACCGTGCAACAATTTTACTAGTATCTTCTGTAACTGCCCATGTCCTGCGTCCTTAACTGCCCATGTCCTACGTCCTTAAAATGATTCAGTTCCTAGAAGTGCACACAAACTCTAGTCAACTCCTTACAGCTGTATTGTACAAAAGGATAACAGCTTCTTGTTTTCTATTTATGATTACAATACTTTCATAGTTCAACATTCAGCTATATTAATGAAAATATTAATAAATAAAGGTATAGTATGAAAAAATTGAAATGAAGCTATATATCCAAAGAAGTAATGCTATGTTTTCAGAGCTAAGCTTGATTTTAAAATGTTTTCTGTATTTAATATAACATTTACAGTGTACACTCCATATGTATTTTACTTCTCTAACCTTTTGTGTCAAAACCAGTGATTTTAGAGCAAACACAATAGCAAGTGATGCTTAACATGATGTAAGAACCAGAGACACAAATTCCTCAAGAAAGTATACAGATTCATCATGACTGTATTGTCAGATATAATGCAAATGCCAGCATACAACATATTCATCACTTCAGACAGTGAATAGCTTAACAGTGAAGCAGATTGTAACAATGGCTAAGTAATGTTTTATTTATATCTGGCAATTAGCATCAAGCTAGGATCCTTCTACAGAATTAAACCCTACCTGACAAACTCCACTAGAAAGGCCATAGTCCAAACAAACCTTTTTTTTACTCTACTCTACGCGTCCCTACTTTTCACAAACCTTAGAAAAGCTGACAAATAAATTATAATTCTCACATGCACATCTCACCTACCTTTCAAATCACACCACTGCACCTCTCTACTCAACTTAAAATGGCTTGAATTTCCACACCTACTCACCTTTAACCAATTAAGTGTACTCACTCCATGCTCCACCGTCCTACAAACTGTCCTGCAGTTAAAAAACCTAGTACAATCCTATTCCTGCCCACGAGCACCGAGGTCCTCCAGTAAGAATGTACTAGAAGTAACCAAATCCAACAATAACTTTGGAGATTCTCTTCTCTCATCAAATATCTATACTGTGGAATTCTTTACCACAAGCCGTTCTGACAACTACAGACTCATCTAACTTCAAACAACTTCTAAAGGGACACCTCAACAATAACTGTGCCTGCTCTTGTACAATACCAGGCTGATTTTGTCACCACAACCAGATACAACTGTCCTTTACTTCCAAATTTATTCCCTGACTACTTCCTAACAAGACTTCACTTGTGCCTCCTGCTCCTGTTATCTCTGGTTGCATCTTATACTTTCAAACCCAAAAATCATGCACTCTCAGACACTTAAACCAAACATCATCTAACCTTTCATGTATTATTTTTTTTCTCTCATAACAACAGCCTAGATGTTTTATGTACATATCACAACATTGTTATCTTAAAATTTTACCAAATGTTTTACACTATTGTTAAGTTTCTCTCTCTTGTCAAATTTCATATTTGTTCATATGTATCTCACTATTGTTAACAATCTCTCTCTCTCTTGTTATATTTTTTGGAAACTTTTGTATACATGTTGTAATTCTTTTAGTTAGAGCTTTTTTCCCCAGGGCAACCACTAAAAATGGTCCTTTGACCCAGTCTGACACTCCCTGTAAACAAACGTAAATAAATAAAATAAATAAATAAATGTAGGCATTATTTTGTGTGGAGGACCAGTTTTGGGATTATTTTTAGGGAGAAAAATGTGCTGAGTATCTTGCTGTCCTTTCAATCCCTTTTCATGCTTGTACCCACCGACTGTGTAACATTGTTCCGGCTTTGGCATCATCTGCAAATATACTTGTCACAATAACCACTACAGCTGCTATGACCACTCTGCGCACAACAAATAATGGAAACAAAAAAAAATATTGAAATACCCATCTCTTCTCCATATCATTTCATTACAGTCCCCCACATAATTCCACTTTTCATCCCTTCCACTTATTGATTCTCCACCTGCCTTTTCATCACTGCATTATTGTTGCTCTTTACCAGTCTTAACTCGCTAAATAGCCATTCTTGTGAAACCACATCAAATGCCTTGCTAAAGTCCATATTGACTACATAAACTGGTCCAGTTCTACCCAGCTCTGTACTGAACATTCTACAGACCTGTAATAAGACAGGTCATCATGATCTTTTGCCAGAAAATATGTGCTTATGTCTTACAGTTAAATGCTCATTCACTTGTAATAGGTGACTTTGATTGCTTGCACCAACTCTGCACTCGCATGATTAGTTAAGGAACATTATTTGGTATTATTGAGTCAGATTATACCAACGACTTCTTTATGGAGCCTGATTCAGAGAACACAGGCGTGAGAAAATTCCCAGACAGGATTTAACTTGGATGGGTCCTCTGCTGAGGGAGGTAAAGTCCTGCTGTTGATATTGCCTGTGACTGGCAATCCAGTCTTCAATGAGCAAAAAGGAAGTCACCTCAGTTTGACCAAACCCACAAAATCCAAGGAGAAAATCACAATGTCCTACTTCCCTGAAGCTAGCACTAAGTTTGATAATCTCAGTGTTATTACTCATAATAACTTTGAATTTTGTAGTTGAACATGCCATAATAAATGAAAATTAACTTTCCTTTCTTTCCCTGTGATGCAGAGGCATTTGGCTGACCTTGATAATGCTCATACGTAGGCTGATGAATATTTTGTCAGGGGTATTATTCCTTTGCTAAGGATGACAGCTAAATATTGGAATAGCTTATTGACTTCAACAAATGGCTTAGATAATGGAGTAAATCCATGCCAACTCACTGCATCTCTGATTGGGAGGAACTGTGTGGGGTCCAGACTATTTTGTAAACCAAAGACTGCAGGTCTTTTCAAAGGAGGGTTCAGACTAATGAAGATACTTTACCCCCCCCCCCACAAGTGGCTTTTGAAGGCAGACTCAAATTAATCTAGTTCCAAGTGAAAGTCTGCAGACAATAATAAAGTGAATGAGGGGGATCTTCACAGTCTCACACTCTACAAAAAACAGGAAACTACCTAGATACTTACTTTGCCTTTGAGGGTATCATAGTACATTTCAGTAAAGAAAGACCAATCTTAAATTTCACAAATATTTGTTTGCAACATGTTCCACTTGAGTCAGTTTGCTGTGCAAAGAGGAGCTGTATCCATTTTCATAAGCCAGTCCTTTTAGAAGTAGGATTATTGAGGTAAGGTGTAGCATGAAATACTCCATATTAGAGTTACAAGAAACAGCACAAATGACATCTTTGCAACATGTTATTACAACTTCCCAGTGTCATCTCAAGAATATGACCATTTTCTTGATAAACTTATCATCCTTTCCATAATGACTTATCCCATAATGAAAAATGCTTTTATACTAAATGACCTATATTATTCTTGCACTCACTGAGATAATTATGGCTTATCCAACAAACAGGTACAAAAATTATTAGACTTCTTAACTATTAGCAGTCCCACAAAGATGGCACAGATTAGGAGTCCTAATGGAAAGATGAACAGTCAGAAAGCAAAGGAGAGTAGTGCTGCAATTGAATTCATTCTTAAGTCTTGGTGAGTACCTTTGTGAGGTGGACCCTGTTTTTCACAAAATCTCACCAAGGCGACACTGATATATAAACTGTATTTATATAGCACATATCATGGACAGAAGTAAGTCAAAAACAAAAAAAAGATAGCTTGGTGCACAAGAACCAGGATAAAAAGTGCCCAATCCTGGTAGGCACACTGGTACCAGGACTGGAAAAAAATGACAGTGTAGAATCCTCAAAATACGGAAACATTCTTACAATGGGGCTAGGCCTGGTGCAGGGGGAGGATGGTCCCCCTGTTGTAGAAGGAAGTAGCAGTCCACAAAAATCCCAAAAATTGATTGACCAAAGAAGAGCCATAATGACAATAGAGTGGTCTATTGAAGATAAGTAAGGAATTATGTATTGTTACTATTATGTAAAAAGCCGAGAACTTCCAGACACAAGATATACAAAATGATTAAGAGAGAAATTACAGGAAAGAAAAATACTTCCGCCGGAAAAACTGTCAAAACCTTCAAATAAAAATTTGCGTTCATTAATACAACAGATTTTTAAAAAAACGGTATATAGATCAAGAAACTTTGATCTGTTTGGAAAAAGAAGCATCTGAGGAAGTGCAAAACTATAAAACACAAAAACCTAGAGATATTTGAAAAATATAAAAAAGAAATATGGACATGGGAAAGAAAGAGAGATCTGATATGATTCAATATTTATGCAAAGGAGAAAGCCAAGTTAACTAATATAGAGAAGGCAGCCTCAAAGATATTTGAAGCAAAATACAGGCAAAGGCATCCAGATAAGGAAAGCTTTACAATATAAAAAATAAGAAGACAAAGAGGAAAAGTAGAAAAAGAGATTAATAATGGAGAAGTCAAAGAAATAGAAATTGAGGATATGGAGCAACTGCAAAGAGAAGGATTCAGTGTAGAAAATCGAATGCAGAAAATACCACAACAGGATAGAGCAATTGCTATCCAAATTAAAGGGAAACCAGTGGAACAGGAAGCAATTTGACAGGTGCCATTTTAAGATATTTTGGAGCCTTCCACAAGAAACCAGTATAAAATTCACTTATAGCTAGACAGCAAGGAAAGGAACAGGAAACTGTAGAAAGAAACTCTGATGCAGTCAATGTTGAGGAGTGATAGGCCAGTGAGTTCCCATATGACAGAGAGCAGCAGATGACACAAGATGAAATTGAAGAGAATGTGCCACAGGAAAATGCCATAGACCTTTCTTTAGAATGCCTGCAGGAAACAGAAAACAAGGGATGTGCCCTCAGTTTGGAAGAAAATGAGCTAAGAGAAGTGTTGCTTGATTTAATGCACATGGATAGATATATTAATATCAATGAGAGAAATAGAGTCCAGAAGGTCAATAAAACCCAAAAAGTAAAAAGTCTGATAAAACAAATGAATCCAGTAATTATGACTGTCCGTAGAGATCCATGTGATATAATAGAAGTGAACAGGCTATACTACTGTCCGGCTAAATTAATAACTGAAAAAGTTGTACCACAAGATCAAAGGTTAATGAGGGAAAGGAAGGGGAGAAATTGAATACCATCAAGGAAGTATCAAATAGAGAAAACTATAAAGCAATTAAGACATGAAGTATCACTGTTAGAAGAGTATAGAAGAGGGAATAGATCAACAAAAATACTAAGAAAGATAGATGTGATAAAAGCAATGCACAGTATTAGAACAGACCAGGATCTATCATGCACTATCGCAAATAACAAACTAAAAATTTCGGCACAGGCAGAAAAAAACTTAGAAGATACACACATAAATATAAGAGAAAAGTACAAAATAAGCAATTTATTGATGACCCAAAAAAGTTTTAAAGAGAACTGGGAAATTAGGTGAAAGGAATTGAAAGACTGCCAAAAAGGAGGAAGTAGATACATTTTGGAGAAGTATCTATGAAGATCCTGTGGAACATAACAAAGATGCTAAATGGATAGAAGAAGTAAAAGAAAGAATAAGAAGTTTAAAGGTACAGGATATGAAATAGGATGAAGTAAGCAATGACAGATTTAACATTATCTTGGTCTGTAGACTGTGGGAGGACAAGGAGGCTGAGAGGTGCTGCAAGAACTTCTCAAGTCTAAGTGATGATGCTGTTCTGGAAGTATCTGCACACTGGGACTGCTTGAATTAAAAGTACATACATAGATATATACACACACACACACACACACACACACACACACACACACACACACACACACACACACACACATCACTCTCTGCCTCTCATTATCTCTCTCTCTCTCTCTCTCTATATATATATATATATATATATATATATGTGTGTGTGTGTGTGTGTGTGTGTGTGTGTGTGTGTGTGTGTGTGTGTGTGTGTGTCCACATGTATTATGAGATCAGCTGGTAAAAGGCCTCAGAATACTCACTAAAAAATGCCCTATTGATATTCATATAGAACAGGATAATAATATAATACACTATAATTAAAGTTTGTCTAGCTTCAAATTACAGTTGAGCATATCTAGCAAAAGTAATTTCATGTAACCATTCATGAACTATCTGAATTAGTTACAGCTACATTAAAAAGTCCATTGACACTACAGTATTCTGCTTGTCGTTTCGATGATGCTGTGTTTCTCTGGTCTTCAGTAGTTACTCAGTAATGAGTATTCAAATGTACACCCATGTACCGACCACAGCAGCAATATGTTTCTAGTCAGTTTTCATCACCTGAGCTTATTAGTTGTTAATACTAATTGATCCACAACTGTGTTTGTTTGTTTGCAATTACTAATGTGCACTCTAAGGAAAAGAAGCAGCTTAGCCTTCCTCAGAACATCAATCACTTCAAATAAAATAAACTCTTTTGCCCCATTTTTTTTTTTTGCTATGTGCAATTCTTACAAAAACTTATTTGTATCTAGTTATTTGTTAGAATTCATACTTTTCTGTTAAGGAACAGTGTCGTATGAATAATGCTTATTCCAAACATGGACAAAACTTACACTGAGTATGGCATACAGGAACAGAAATTATTGATGGAAATTTGTCTTAGTTCTGATACAATTCATTCTCTGACATTTTAAAAATGTACACCAAGATATAAAAAGAAGTTAGTTCTAAATACTGATTTGCCGTAGATAACGGATATGCAAACCTTTTGTAATGGACCAGTAACACAGCTTGCAAAAATGTTTGGGCATTACAGAGATGAATGTTTAGCAGGTATGCCTTGTACATACACAGCATACTACTCAACTGTTCAGAATTACACAGTATGTCCAGATTTTTTGCATCATATTTTGGTCTTTTCCTCATAATATGTATGGTTTTCTGGCAAATCACAGAGGATTAAAGTCATTAAATAATGACTGACTTTAAGTTTCAGACTTCACGTTCTTCAGAAAATGCATGCTAATGCAAAACCTGTTATTCTGTCAATTTCAGTATAAGAATAATATTTAAAATCTGTGGCTGATTTTGGGCATTTGTCTTCCCGTTATTCTTACCGTTGTCTAGAATGCTTTTGCTCAGAGGATGAAAGGTGTAATACACAACTGTGTTGTTTAACTTAAAAATAATCTGCAATTGTTTACTACAGCATAGACCGAAAAATGACCTGCACACAAAACAACTATTAAACCACGAAAGCAGGAATAACTATTGAGTTTATTTTTTTAAGTAAAAGATGTATTTATTTGTTTGTTTATGTATGTATGTATGTTTGCACGTTTGTATGTACTTAATGTTTGGTGTTGGTACATGCTAGTAATATTGTATTTAGAAATAAACGACTTTTTGTTGAGGGAACTGACAGATGGTAAAGGAACTGGATCTGACAGGAAGTTAGAAGTGTGATGAGGTGAAATTTGAGGAGTAAAATAATGAATTACTGGTGATAAGGGAATACAGACACTAAGGAGTGATATGATAGTGATGGTGAATACCTGGGCACATGAATAAAGAGAAAAGAGGTATGTAAAAATGATGTTCTAACTTCTGTAGAGGCATGCATATCATTCAGCTGATAAAAGCTGCTCTCCAAAGATGTTCACTAAAATGAAACTAACATCAAATGTGCATTCAAGAAAGCCTTTTAATGTGCCAGCACAACCTCCCCTTGGCATGCCAGATACACTGGGATGAGCTGCAGTGAACCTCAACTCCATCAGACAACTGAATACCAACAGCTATAGTAAGAAAGGGTGATGATGATGCGGCAGTGGCACTAGTTATTAGGAAGCAGCTATCATGCAAGGTGAGGGTGGAGAAACCAGAGGATCTAACAGCTGATAATACAGATGTAATAGAAGTAAGGCTGCAGGAATGTAAAGGGAAAATTTGTAAGTGCACTGTGTTAGGATGATGATAGGATTAGAAGTGTGACAGCAAGTTTGGAAGGGAAAACAAGGCCAGTGACCAAAGGTGACTTGAATCTGCCAGGATGTTATGGTATATTTACTGAAAAGAAGTGTTCAAAGTAAAACTAATACTGTGGAAGCATTGTGTCAGACATGGCTTTACATTTATGTAATAGAACCTGCAAAGAAAGAAACAGCTTCTGATGTGATGATAAGGAGACTGAAAGGATCAGTGAAGTGTTGGTGAAAAAACATAACAAGTGAGCATGAAACACTATGGTTCATTAAGCAGTGTGCAGGTAAAGATTATCATAATAAAACAGAAATCTCAGATTATGTGTGACTGACTGAGATAAAGTAGGGTCCATTCAGAGATAAGCCATAGGAGGCTGCAAGTACTGTAATGACTTGAAAGAGCACTGGGAGTATTAAGGATGGTCAGAAGAACTAGGTGGAAGGTGGAAGAAATAATTCTAACTAAAGGGAGAGCTGAAAGTTAAGTAAGAGATATAAAAAATAAGTGGTGAAGGAAGCTTTAGTTAACAGACGAGAACTGGGAATTATGGAAAGACAAAAAGATGAAAATGATTTGGTCACTGAGAGCAAGGGGAGTAAAATCTGCATTTTCAGGTTCACCGGAAAGGGACAGCCACTATGATGGACATATGAAAGCAGGTAATGGGTAAATGCATTTTCAGGTTCATGAGGGAAGCTGGCAGACATGGGAGATGTACAGCAGTTAGGAATAAATGGAGGGATGTTGGGAAGTTTATGATATAAAGAAATATACAGAGATCCAGAATGAAAGGTTTTTTAACTGTTTTAGACTAGGTAAAAATAAAACTGATCATTATGTAAGGAACAGAGTGGTCTAGTGCAGAAAGGCAAGCATGCCAGAAAGTGACAAGGCAATGAATGATAAAATAACTAAAAAATAAGGACAGTAGATCTAAAGAACAAACCAGCCTTCTTGTCCTCATCTGATGATTGTTAACTAATTATCTGGATCATTAATAAGATTTGTTTGGAAATTAACTGCTGTGCTTTTAACAGATGACTGTGCTTTACAAAGTCAATCTCAGTCAAATAATGTAGAATGTGTTAAATGCAATAAAATGAAATGACAAACCAGTACTTTGTTATAACGTCTCAGTTTGCTCAGTATGATTTGTTCAATAGTGCAGTTAGTTTTCACCACAGTTAACCATATAAGTCACTAGGACATGCCACAGCAAAGGAGGCATACAAAAAGGTTTCCTGTGCAGACTCCTGTGTGGTACACGGAGTATTATATCTGCTGATGTTACGCACAGAGCCACATTAGTTACTTAGTACAAGTGTTGAGTAAACTGACACTGAGGTGGTACAATATAGCCCTGAAATCAGGTATTGTGCCTGTCGAGTGGAGAAGCGTAGCCGTGATCTTAAAATCCCTAAGGGATGTGTCAAGTATTGAATGAAATAATTATAGATGTGTCAGTTTTATATCTGACATAGGAACAGACCTCTCAACCTCTTAGTGCAAGAAGTCAAGATAAAGCCAGAAATAATCGGGGACAAGGGCCCCGAAATAGGGACAGATTTTAAATATTGCTCTTACAAACTCAGAAAGGTGCTAGAATAACAGAATTTTTGTTACCATGCAGATTATGAAGTTTATAAAATCTGAAACTCAAATGTGTGTAATTATTAGTGACTTCAGTCCTCGGTGATTTGCCAGAAACCCCCGAATTTTATGAGAAACAGAGCAAAGATATGAGGCAAAAATCTGGACATTTTGTGAAAATCAGGTCTTTTGAGAAGTACGTTGGGCATTTGTGGATACTGAAAGCTGTTTCTGATAACACAAATTAGGTTTCCTGTTACCTCATCTGGCCCCGCACAACTGGTATTTTTGACCTTAAAGTGGGCAAAGGTGACTAATTTGGATAGAATTTCAGGTGGAATCATGGTGCTGGGAAGGAGGGTGGATGGGTTCTCTATTTGTAGTATAAGCTTTGCTCTAAATCTATATGATAGTGTATTTGCTATCTCGATTGGCTACCTTATGGGAATACCAGTTTGTTTTAGAATGTATTTTTGTCTTCCCACCCATTTATGCAAACTTGGTTTAGGAAGGGTAGAAAAGTAATTTGTGTTCACCTCAGCTTTTTTTAAATCAGTTTTTGCTTATTAAGGTTTTTGGATGACGTGCTCATTTTGTGGGATGGAAGTGTAGAACACTTTTTGAAGTCTGGGGAGTATTTAAATAATAAAACTGACTTTTTAAAGTTTGCATTTTGCTGCAATTCTCACAAAATTAATTATAAAGATGTGAGTATAAACAAGGGTTTGGTAAAGCAAAGATTTGCATCCACTGTTTTTAACAAGAATACTTTTTCCATCTCCTACTTAAACTTTTACAGTTGCTACCCTTACTTTCAAAAAAGAAATATAGTAAAAGGGCAAACATCCAATATGGGAAACAGAAAATATGCCCCAGGGATTCCACCTGTGTCTCTGCTGGACAGGGGCATTAATTGCTGATTTGTCTAAACATGGGCTAAACTCTTGGCTAGGCTTATAAGGGCCTCAAGGACAATAGTCTAGTAACCTATGCTCCTATGATCCTATGAATGGTGCAACCATCAAGGTTGATTAGTGAGGATGATGTTTTTAGACAGGAGTTGGAGAAGTTGATTAATATGTTTGTGGATACAAATTAATGTACTTCCCTGTTAAATTACATTAAAGATTAAATTATTTGAGAAAGAGGTATAACGTTTAACCCGATTTTAGGTGGGAGGCATTTTGGTACAACAACAAAAAATTGTTGAAGGCTCTAGTGAACAGAGTAAAAAATGTGGCTATGGTTGTGCCATATAACAGTAATGCCCTGACTATTGAGAGAATTGATGGAGCAAGGATGCACTGTATTTAAATCTGGACATATCAATAGTGAATTAAATGTAAAAAAATATATTCAGAAACCACAGGCTGAATAATATAAAAGACTCACTTTAAATTGAATAAAAATTTGTTAGAATGCAGGGAACTAATCTGGAAAATATTGCTTAATGCCAACAAGGAAACATATTTGAAAAGATTTCAAAATCACAAATATAAATATACATATACACACAGATATATATATATATATATATATATATATATATATATAGATAGATAGATATAGATATAGATACACATACATACATACGTATGTATATGTGTATATATATATATATATATATATATATATATATATATATATATATATATATCTGTGTGTATATGTATATTTATATTATATTTATTTTTAAAATATATTTATATTTAAGATGTTTTTTTCTTATCAATAGCTGGCAGGATTATTTGTCCTTCTAATGTAATATATGTTTCTGTCTCTTGGCAGTGTCTTGACATTTTTTCTAATTTCTCCAAATCTTTTGGGTTTCTAATACCATGACAGGAATGGACCCCATTCCTTAGTCAAAGTAAAATTAAAGTTCATGAAATTAGTATTGTTTCACTCTTTGATGTCAGCCAAAAGTGCTCTTCGCAGCACCCACAATGTGCCCAGTGACTCCTTCTGCAGTTCGTATGGAGTTACATGTATTGATAGTATATCTAAATAAGATTTTCGACTTTTTTTATAAGACCTGTTGCTCCTACTACAATTGGAACTATTTGGGTATCTTTATTCCACATTGCTCTCATTTCTGCTTGCAGATCCTGATATTTTATAACGTTATGTCTCTCTGTGCGCAGGACACTGTAGTCACTTGGTGTGGCGATATCAATGATCAATGTTACTTTTGTATTCTTTTCTTGGACCACTATATCCAGTTTTCTAGCATCTATCTTTTGAACTGTTGGTAATGGATGATCCCATGTGATGTAGACTTCATCATGTTCTGTGATGCTTTGTGGCTCATGTTTCCAGTGTTTTGCAGCCACTTCAGAACTATAATGTTTGCACAATCCTCAGTGCAACAGTCTCGCCACATTATTGTGCCTTTCAGTATACAGTGCTTCTGCCATTAGTATGTCACAGCCAGCAATGAGGTGTGGGACTGTTTCCATTTTGCTTTTACAAAACCTACATTTGTCTGTTTCTCCCACATATTCAATGGACTTTGTAAACCAGTGTGTACATAGCCTACTATTTTATTACTTTAACCTTTCATCTCTTGGTTTGAATTCACCTCTCCTTAACCATTCCTGCATTCATTCATGATCAGCATGAGGTTCTTCCAGAAGTTTTCTATACTTGCAACTCTATTTATGTAATTTCCACATTTCTTGCCTTTTTATCTGATCTTTCACCTTATATTCTTTCTTTTGTTTTTTGGCACATTCATTTGCTGCCTGATTTTTATTGTCTTCTGGTTTGATTTCCATTCCTGCTTGAGGCCGATATGCTTCTGCTAGATTAAGCAGAGAAGTCATCTTAGATTTATTCTCCTCATGTTTCAAAACTTTCACTATGTTTGGGTCTCATGAGGTCAGCAGATATGTGTGGAGTTCCACAGTTGCAGACCTGTACATGTAGTTAGTTTCAAGGAGGCTCATCTCTCCTTCAGAACGGGGAATATATAATCTTGGTATGCACTGATTTTTATAAATCATTTGGTGAGCATGAAGCATCCTTCTTGTTTTAGTATCTAATCTAATATCTATTCTATCCAACATGTTTTGGGGCCAATCAATCACGCCAGAACTGTAAGTTAGGACAGGAAGAGCAAATTGGTTTACTGCTTGGATTTTGTTCCTAGATGTCAATGCTGTTTTCAGGATTAATCTAAGTTTTCTATACTATTCCTTACTAAGTTTTACTCGCATTTGTTTGTGTTGTATTGCTGATCATTCATCAATTCCCAAGTATTTATACACTCCCTCTTGTTCTTTTATATCACATTCTTCTCCCAAACTGATGTTTTCCTGGTGCTGCAGTTTTCCTGCTGTAAAGGTTGCTTTTGCACATTTATCAAGGCCAAATGACATTTTAATATCATCTGAAAATGTTTTGACAACCTGCAGCAGTGCTTTCAGTTCCTCATCTGATGAGCTATACAATTTTAAATCATCAACAAATAGAAGATGAGAAGTCTTTAGACTTTGTTGTTTTCTAGGAGCCAAATTGTAGCCATGGCCTGAGCTGTTAAGTAAACAGCTTAATGGGTTAAAGGCAAGGCAGAACAGCAACGGTGACAGAGAGTCACCCTGGAATATCCCCCTTTAAATTTTTATCCCTGGGGATAATAATTTGTCCTTTATCATGGTTTAATTGCAAAGTGGTCTGCCATTGCTTCATGGTCACTGTAACATAGATGATCAACTAGACTTACCCTGGGCCAGGCACTCCTCCTCCCCTCCCTCTTATACACCGCCCCAGTTCTTACCAATATCCAGGCCTCTACTCTAAACAAACTGCAACAGATTTACCATAAAATAGCTAGATTCATTACTAACTCCCCATACAACTCACACCACTGCATTTCTTTAAACTCTCTTCAATGGCTTGAACTTCCCCAGTTTCTGCTATCTTATCAATTTCATATGCTACACTCTATTTTTTATAAACCCTCCTTCTGTCCATCTCTATCTTCCTTAGTCTCCATCTTACATCCCATCCCGGACCATCCGTACTTCTAACCAACAATTACTTGATATCGACCACCCAAAAAGGTCAGTAGGCAAACTACTCTACAAACACTCCCTTGCCCATGCTTGGAACAAACTTCCCCTTGACTTATGTTCAATCTCCCACACCTCACACTTTAAAAATGAACTAAAAGCTTATTTTCTCAATTCCAGAACCTGCCCTTGCCATGACCCTACCTAGTCTTCCTTCCCTTTATGTACCCTCAAAAGGACCATACTTAGTACCTCATTGCACCTCTCTCTCCAGTGTGTCTACTATGCATTTGCACAATTTTATACAAACAAAAAATGTTTATTGTTGACCTATTGAACTATATCAATGTAAAATTGTTACTTAGCTTCTTTTTAATGCAACTTTAACTTTATGCATGTAACCCAACATATGTGAATCATTTTGCTATAACTGCTATTATATCAATATTGTTTAAAATTGTACTTGTTTTAAAATGTATTACTGGAGCTTTTCTCCTCGGGTCTCCACTGAAAATGGGCCACAAGCCCAGTTGGACAAGCCCGGTTAACAAATGTCAATAAATAAATATAATCAATGCAGGATGTGTCATACATTTTTAAGCACTCTTTTATCCATGAATTTGGGATACTATCAAATGCTTTTTTGTAGTCAGTTCATGCCATACTTAGAGTCTTCCCCTTTTTGCAGTTCTGCAGTATGACTTTATTTAACAACAAATAATCCTTTGTTACATATGACTTTCTTATATTGCCCTTTTGTTCTACTGCCATAATTGAGTTTTCTTCTAAATGACCATAAACTCTGTCGGCATCAATTCCCATATTTCGTTTATACGTCGTCAGAAGGCAAGTTATTGGTATATAATTTTTGGGGTAGCTTGCAGGTTTACTCTTAAGTAGGAACATTGTTTTACCTGTTGTTAGCCAGACTGGTGTCTGTTCGTGGTGTGCATATACATAGTTCTTACTCACGGCTAGGTCTTCATGCAAAGATGTTAATACTTTTAACCAAAAGTTAGGCACTACATCTGGGCCTGGGGTTTTCCAGTTAAAGGCTTTTCTTAACTTTGTTTCAATCTCTTTGGCTGTTACTTCATTCCATTTCATATCCTGTACCTTTAAACTTCTTATTCTATCTTTTACTTCTTTTATCCATTTAGCATCTTTGTAGTGTTCCACAGGATCTTCATAGGTACATCTCCAAAATGCATCTGTTTCTTCTTCTTTTGGCCGTCTTTCAATTCCTTTTACCTTGTTTTCCAATTCTCTATAAAACTTTTTTGGGTCATCACTAAATTGCCTGTTTTGTATTTTTCCTTTATATTTATTTGAGTATCTTCTATGTTTTTCCACTTGTGCTGAAAATTTTAATTTATTATTTGCGATAGTACATGATAGATCCTGGTCTGTTCTAATACTGTGCACTGCTTTAATCACATCTATCTTTCTTAGTATTTTTGTTGATCTATTCCCTCTTCTATAGTCTTCTAACAGTGACACCTCTTGTCTTAATTGATTTATATTTTTCTCTATTCAATACTTCCATGATGGTATTCGATTTCTCCCCTTCCTTTGCCTCACTACCCTGTGCTCTTGTGATAGAACTTCATCAGTTATTAATTTAGCTACACAGTAACATATCCTGCTTACTTCTATTATATTGCATGGTTCCCTATGGACAGTCCTAATTACTGTGTAATTACATTTATTAATGAATTACTTTTGTTTTATCAGACTTCTAACTTTTGGGGTTTTATTGACCATCTGCAGTCTATTTCTTTCATTGATTTTAATATATCTATGTCCATTAAATCAAGCAACTCTTCCCTTAGTTCATTTTCTTCCAGACTGAGGACAATATCGTTTGCTCTCCACTTCCTGCATGCATTCTATAGAAGGTTCTATAGCATCTTCCTGTGGCACCTTATCTTCAATTTCATCCTGTGCCATCTGTTGCTTTGCTTTGTCATATGAGACCTCACTGACCTATCACTCCTCAAGATTGACTGCATAAGAGTTTCTGCAGTCTCCTGTTCCTTCCCTTGCTGTCTGGCTTTAAGTGAACATTTATACTAGTTTCCTGTGGAAGGAGCCAAAATATCTTGATATGGCACCTGACCAATTGCTTCCTGTTCCACTGGTTTCCCCTTAATTTGGATATCCATTGCTCTATCCTGTTGTGGTGCTTTCTGCATTAGATTTTCTACACTGGATCCTTCACTTTGCAGGTGCTCCATAACCTCAATTTCTATTTCTTTAACTTCTCCATTACTGATCTCCTTTTCTACTTTTCCTCTTTGTCTTATTATTTTCCCCCTACTGCGTGAAGGATGCCATGTTTTTAAAAGATATAGATCCAAGCTGAAGATGAAGCGACATAGTCACTAATCTAAGTCACATTCCATGCTGTGAACTGAGCTTTAGAAATGTTGCTCATGGTGTACAACTACAGAATTAATTTGATGAAAATGTGTGTCAAAATAAAGAAAAGCAGCAACAGAATCATTTAAAAAACATGTTATCACAAGGTGTTTTCAATACTTTGGCCTCAGAACTTAAATTACAAATATGTCTTCACAGTTTTTCACACATATTCAATATTGAGAACTATTCATTTTTATTTACAATTATACAGAATTTAGTCTTTAGCTATGCTTTATACAGCTAGAGGGGAATAGAAAATAAATCATCAAGGTAACCTGGATGACAATTATCTCTCAACTTTTGAATGGACTACAAATGGATAGCATGTTCAGTGCTATCAGAGATTTAAAAGAGTAAACTAAACTAAACCATGCAACATCTTTCCTTGAGGCACATGTTTACAGTTTGCAGAAGTGCTTTAACTTTAAGAGGATTGTTAAGACAAGATAATTAAGTGCCATTCTGAAAGCATGTTTAATTTGACATCATAAAGGAATCACTTTTGTGTACAGCAATGCTAAGCATAGGACACTGTGCTGGAGAACAAGGAAGTACTGTAAAATGGAAGATTTGAAGCAGACATTATCAGTGCATTGTTTTAAAAATAGAGTGGCACTCCAAATGTACAATTTATACATTTAAATCTTGTGTACTTATGTATTGGCTGTGCATGACACTTGAGTTCCAGTTAACCAGAGATACACTGAATGACAATTTAAGTCTTTTGAGTTTTTATAACTGAGTTAATATGGATATATACTTAGGACATGTGCACAATAAATGGGAATGAGACCAGATTTTTTTTTTTACTTTGTAGGAGCAGCAGAAATTAGTTAAAAGGGTGTAAACTGTGTTGTGAAATAGCAGTTTTGAAATATGCTCAGGAATATGACTATGCCTTTGTCTGAGTAAAGTACTGACAAAAACAGTCACAGAAGTGACATAGTGCATTAAAATCTTCTTTGTTAGAAAAGAATTTATAGAATGTGACTTTTGGGCTGCATGGAACTGACTTTAATGAAGGTACAGTATATTTCTTGTATAGCAATGTGTGTATATTTCTACATGGCAATAATTACAAAATTATAACTAATGAAAATATTAATGGTCATATTACAAGAGTTAATTTATGTTGATTAGAAACTATTACTTACCTATCATCAAGCATATTAATCAATACATGCCAACTTACTTGTAGTAATCATAAAAGGGGAAGTGACAGCACAAAGCATTTTTAATGGTATGAGCAACATGTTATTGATAATACACAATAAATACTTTCATTAAAAACTGAGCAAGTTAATAAGTGAAAGCTGAAACCCATTAATAGAGTGATTCTTTGAAAATAAGAAATGATGCAAAGAATATGAACTTTTTCACATATTAAATGATACAAAATTTTGTTAACATAATAAAGTGATTTAACACTACTTAATCAAAATACAAAATGGTGCATAAAGTATTTAAAAACAGATGTAGACATAAGTATATATGTTGGAGTAAAATGGTAATTATTTCAAAACTGGTATTTGAATATGGGTGTTGGGTATTGTGGTAAATCATGAACAATAAAAGTACTAAAGATGAACATGCATACACATACATATATTCCTTATGTAGACTTATTCCTATAGATATCATTGACATTTCTAAAAACTATATATGGTCATTGTAAATGTATACAACTAAATTTGGTTGACTAAGTAGATGGTTGACTGGTGTGTGAAACTGCAATATTCTTGGGGTTGCAGAATACATCCTTCCCCTGTTTATGTGCAAATTCAGACTCAGTATATATAGTTATCAGGAGGGGTATATGAATAGTCAGATAGATAGGTAGATAGACAGATAGAGTGATAGATTGATGTACATATATGAAGATATGTATTTCAATGGCATACTCTTCAATAATTTGCACTATTGCACTACCAACATATTTAATGAGAGTGCATTACTTTGATTAGTATTTATTACTGTTGTGTGGTTGCATAAGTGAATGGTAGTGAATAGCTGCATGCCATTCATGTGTGTATGAATGGAAAATCATATGTTGTGATTAATGAGATCTGCAGGTGGTGCAGTGAAGGAGTTAGTCCTTTTCCCAATTGTCACATGAAAAAATTACAAGACTGTGGGCAACACATCCCCTATGTGGGAGGGTGCAGTGTAGGTTCAATCAATACAGTAATACTGTCTTTACTATTTCTGGCTCATCAAAAAATGGATGTGTTTTGTAATATTTAGTGGTTATATGTACTGATTAAGTCTTATTGTGGGGCATATGGGTGATTCAATGTGTTTGTTAGATAGGTATAGTTTTTATATAGCGAGATAGACATACATAGGTTTAGAGAAATAGATATAGATGGCCAAAGATGTATAGATCTAAGAAAGTAAATCCCCCCAAATATGTTCCTTTATATATTTGAAACTTATGAATCAATAACAAGTTGGAAAAATTAAATTGTTACAGTGACAATTTTATTCTATTGACAATTTAAGAAGGAATGCCTTTTTCAAAATATCTCTTTTCTTTGCAAATAATTCTTTGTACTTTTTAAGCATACTGCAAAAAACATAGCAGTCAATCAAAACAAGCACTAGACTATCTCAAGGAGGCCCCCTCAAGCTTGTTTTATTTATTTTGTTTGTTCATTGAGTAATTTCACTGAACATGCTTCTGTTTATAGGGTGCCAGGGTGCATGCACAAAATGAAGTGCATACAGGTCATTTATGATACAGAAATATTAAGAGACATAATGCTGCCTTGCTGGGTGGAGCATTTCAAGCAGTAGCAATAGTACATTGGATGGCAATAACAACTAACTTAAACACATCGAATTTCAGAACGAGAATAAAATAGATTAACAAACTATTGTAGCACATATTAGGTGAGAAATTTTAGGGATTAAAGTTTCAAAAGTAAAAGTGAGCTTCTCTGACTATATTATTCACAAAGTACTGTGGTAAGGGAGCACAGACATTTATTAATGATAGAAGCATTGGCACTGGCAGCTGTATACAGTTTTCAAAGCAGGAATGTTTAATTTGTACGGGTTGTAAATAAAAATCAGTGTATTACAGTTATATTGTAAATCATAAAGGAAAATAATGCATTCTAGCTGGCTAACTAGATAAATGATTAAGACTCTGAGGACAATACTTTTACTGGAAAAAAATATTGTAACTCATCAAAGCCTATTGAAACCTCTAGGAGTTTTTTCTAATTTCATTCTACTGACTCTTCTAAGCATCTGATATTTCATATTCATATTTATATTAATAATTCTAAAACTGTATTACATGCAAGCTATTAAAATGTTTTATCTTATGTCTTCGTGATAGGCAATACAGCTACATTGATAATTGGGATCTGACTAGTGCAGCTAAAGAGATAGTACTTGTAGTTTACATATTTATTGTTTATATTGTCATAACTTATATATTTCTCTAAATGGAGTATCAACAACCAGGTGACACAAAGAGCTGTGAAGTGTTTTATGAAAGCTCACAGCTAGATTGATGAAATGTTGCTGACAGTATATGCATAGAATGAGAAGTTACAGACATTGTAAGTTGTTTACGAAATATTACAACATTAATATTTACCTTGTTTATTGAGCCTTATCAGATCCAGTTTCGGACCTAGAATCTAATGAATACAATAAATATAAAGATTAGTTTGAGCTGATCAGATTGCCATTTATACTTCTTTAGTAACCATAATGGTTCTGAGATATAAGCATCCATATGAAATGTGAGGATGCAACTTGAGTTTGCCAACACACTCAGGAAGTAGATATTAGCAGTTCAGAGCTTACATGGAGGGAATGAGATACATTCCCGAGCAAAATTAATCTTGTTTAATATACCATGTCACAGCAGGTTAAAGCCCTGACAGTAACCAAGATATCCTAAGCTGCAGTAATAACCCATTCTCTGAAGAAGCTAAAGGATGGAGGCACCTTTATACTGTTAGTAAGGGGGAAATGTGGGTCGTGAGCTGCCATGACACTGTGAGGAGCAGTGGTTGACACTGAAGAACTTTTCCACTTTGTATTATTCTTCATCATTGGTGTGTAAAAGCATGCACCTTCATGGAGAAGGTACAGTGACTCCTGCTATGACATGGGCTTGCATGTCCTCTACCCAGCTAAGGAGTTAAGATACAAAAAAACAACTTATGGCTGCCTGGATTACAGCTCCTATGACCAGCTCTTACTACAACAGAGGAATGAATGGGCTGGTTGATAAATGGGCAAGCTGATGGTTAAAGGCAGTGTGTGTGTGTCTGTGTGTGTGTGTGTGTGTGTGTGTGTGTGTGTGTGTGTGTGTGTGTGTGTGTGTGTGTGTGTGTGTGTGTGTGCGTAAATAGGGTTATTGAGGAGCTCTGCTTCACATGAAGTGGGAGCTTATTCCAGAGGAGCAGCAATCTCTGGGAGACATATCAGTCTCTTGCATAGGATCTATTAATGACACAGGTCAGGTTGAGGTCCCTGGACTGAGTGACCCTTGTCCCATTTGATTTGTGGATGTGTAGCATTTCCATTAGGGCAGGGTCAGAGTCTGCTCTGTAAGCCAGGCACAGATCGCATCTCAGCAGCCCGTATGATAAAGAGTACAGTAATAGATGGATGTCTTTCCATGTAGGTCATGTTTTGGAGGCCCTGAATTCTCTTTGTTAGAAACCTCTGTGGTCTGTCCAGCTGCTGCAGTTGTCTGCTGAGATATATACAGAAGGGAGTACTGTACTCAGTCAGTAGTCTGAGAGGGGACAAGTACAGCAGAATAATGACCTCCCTGGTCTTGGATGCAATGTCCTTATTTATGAGATGGGCAGTGCAGAAGGATCTCCTCACCACTGTGGACACATGGTGATCAAAGTTTAGATTGCTATCAACCTGCATTCCCAAGTCTTTCACCACTGCATTTGAGCTTAGAGGGGGGCAGTCTATATCACAACTAGCAGGGGCTACTTCTCTGTACAGGGGATATTAAGGCTTTTTTTTTGTGTTTAGTTTCAGTCCATGGCCCTGGCACCAATCCTTTGTCTGTGTCAGTCCCTTCTGTAATTTGTTGATATTGTTGCAGAACTCTATGATTGCGCTCAGTTTACACTCGTAGTAAGCCACAGGCCATTAGCTTTTGACTGGACTTTAGAAAAATAAATTTCAAATAGTAGAGGGCCCTTTATAGATCCTTGTGGTACACTGTTGGTAACTAGTCCACTGGTGGAGGTGAATTCCTCAACATTAACAGTGTGCATTCTACCTCTGAGCCACTTTGCTACTCATCTAGTGAGGAATGGGTTGATACCAAGCTGGGAGAGTTTATCAATGATCCCTGAGTGGGGAATTGTGTCAAACACCTTGACCAGGTCAAGATAGGTGGTGTGTACTGAACTGGGTTTCAAGCAAGTCCAGCTAGGCAGTGTGTTTCTCCTGGTTCATGGTGAAAGACCTGTATCCAGCTATGATGTAGTAGGGGGTTTTGCCTGTAGTTATTTGGACCTGGAGTAGCTCAAGAGAGTTGTACTGTTTCAGCAGTCGCGAGGTGTATTTAGATTTAATGAAAATGGATACACCTCCACCTTTGGTTCATTCACACCCATGTTGGGGTTTGAACATGTGGAAGGCATTGTAGTCCTGCATGACTGGGGTGCTCTCTGTGGTCTTGAACCAAGCCCCAGTGACTGCACAGACATTAGCATCTTCCAAGGTGAGGAGTGCTTCCAGGAAGTGCAGTTTACTGTTTAGGCTCCTAGCATTAAGCAGTCTGACCTTGAGTTTGTGTCTAGACTATTATTCTACATCAGAAGTTTTGTTGTTTTGACAGAGTGAAATAAAAGCTCTATGGGGGGGGGCAAGCATCTTTACTAATATCCTAAAGCTTTGAGGAGACAGGCGAAGGCTATTTCTGGTAAAGCACTGAGGTCTGTTGAAAATGTCTTCCCAGGCTGACAGATACTGGATCCCCTTAGAATGACACCAGAAGCTAATCCAATTGTTAAAATCAATCATTTTTTGTCTGTATTGTGGCATCATTCTAGGTAAAGTTAGAATGCTGCTTAGGGCTAGGGATATACCTGTCTGGCACACATAATCTGAGAACTCTACCATGTCTGTCCTCATAAAGTCCAGAGAAGTATATCTCAAGTCATTCACTTCAGCATATACTATGACAGAGTCATAATGATAATTGCTGCTGAGTGACTTGAGTGCGTGCATGACTTGGCAGATCTTTACACCCAACAGGCAACTGGCCGTGACCTTCTCCTTGTCCAGCCTGGTGAGAGGGATGCCTGTGTGTCTCACTATTGAGTCGCCTATGACTAGAAAAGTTGGTTTTGAAGTGTTTTGCTGTAGTGGCTTGATTTCTGAGACACTGTTATACATGTTGTTATGTGTACTGGTGGATTCTGTTCATGTACCAGTATGTGAGGGTTGCCTGCGCTTGGGAGGTCTCTGGTAAGCTGTTGGTGAGTACCTCCAGGTATGTGGGCTTAGCTGTCTTGACTTTACCTGTGTAAGAGGAGAGGTATGTGAGCTGACAACCTTTTTAATGTCTTATTTATTGTTACATGAGAGGATTGATTCAAGTTTTATGGTATAGTGATGTCTGTAATATATACTGTGTTTGTTTGCTGTAGGAGCAGGTGGTTTTTAGATAAGTAAGTACTGGTCTAGCTGCCCTTGTGGGCTATTTTGAAGCTGACCAGTTTCCCTCTAATGTGGAATCAAACCCTGTAACTTGTGTCTGTGAGGTAAACACCTTAAGCATTATGCATTTGTTGCTGTTGATGTTAATATATACTTAAAGATCCCTGATTGATAAAGAGGGGATGCACCTTTGTGGTAGATATAATGTATATGTGATTTAGGTTTAAAGTGTAAAAAAGTTATAACAAATGGCAAATGTATGACAAGTAAGCAATATTTTTTCTGGGAAAGTTGTATGGCATTTTATTGGATTAGATGTAATTGGAAAACATGCTGTGGTACATTGTACAAACAAAGTAAAATTAAAATGCAGAGTAAGAGATGTGAGAGATGAAGAAGCAATGATTAGTACTGTGGCAATGGGTTTTAAAGAATCTCATGGCAGAAAGTGGTGAGATTTGGATATTTATTGTAATGAACTTTGCATTTGTCTAGCTGTGATAATAAGATAAAGGCACCGGATATATTTGTTACGTGCATGCTGTTTTTTGAAATATTAATTACTGTGTCATAGAGAATTAAATACTGATCTGTCGTGGCATGTTTTATTATAGAATGCTTGCTATATTTTTCCATTATTAAAAATTAAGTGGCATAACTGAATGATGATAACAATGATGAAAAAAGAAAAAACTGAACTGACTGAAGGAAAAATGAAAACAAGAGAAAATTTGTTGCTTGTTGTAAAAAGTTCATTGATTGAGTTCTCTTCAATTTTCCATGTTTTTAATTTTAAAAATGTGATTATTTAATAAACTGCAAACAAATTTTACAGAAATGTTTCCTTATAAATATTTTGACCACCCCACCATAAAGGATTTTTTGCTTAAGTTCTAGAGAGAAAAATGTATTTTACTTCTGGTTTTGAGTTGGTGTGCTTTATAGCTCGCACTTTATTAGCTGTGTGATCTCTTTAATTTTGACTTGCCAGTCAAATCTAAATAATAACCCTGTTTTAGTTTTTGTCCATCATCACGTGACCTCCTTATATGTCAATATGAACTAGCGTCTTTTTTTGTGTCTTATAAAGTTTTGAAACTAGTAACTGATGCTTAATTTCTTCCTAGTCTCTACTTAAACTACATAAGGGATATTTTGTCTTGCCTTCTTAAAGTATCATCTTTCCCTTGTGCCTTTTTAACGTTTATGTTATCATTAATTTAAATCTATATAGGTTCATAGGTACGTATATGCTAGGCTTGCAACCACCAGGGCCTTTATAACTCTAATCCCACAACCCAATTCAATTGTGTCCACATGTATCATGGACATTTATTAGGAGGAAGCATGTTAAGTTTCTAAAGGTTATGGGTGAGTTAATTTAGGCATAATTTCTGTCTGCCTCGATCTATAAAAGCAATGGTGGCCAGATCCAGGGTCATTTTTTTTTTTTTGATTTTCCATCCATTAGTCAAGGTTACTGCTAAATATTGTTATGGATGGACTCTGCTTCACAAGGATGGTGAGCCTGTTCCAGATCATGGGGATCCTCTGAGGCACATATCTGTCTTGCCAACATACCCTACTACTTCAGTAGCGTGCCTCAAGGTTAAAGGTGTAACTTCTTATTCCCCAAAATACTGGCACTGCATCCTCGTCTGTATCTTGTCCTGCAAGTCGAGTTCTAAACAAAAAATCAACCTTGGTTTATTTTCTTTGCTATCAGCACAGCTTACTCAGAATTCTATTTCTTTATATGTTGCTCTTCTCTGACCTTAGTGGAAGCAGATATCAATTTCCAACTTTATTTTCCTTCACTGTGATACCCCCTCACTGCAAAGGATATGCCCGAAAAATATTTATCATCAGTTTTACTTTCTTTCTTGGCTGACAGATTCTTGTTGCTTAGACTTCCTTCTGTGACAGTCTCTACTTTACATTAACAGAAATAGGCTCACAAGTCTTCATTTTCTGTCTTATCTCGCTTTATGTACTTACTTTATTATGAAGGTTCCCACTCAATTTCTTTTTCTATTTTTACCCTATCTGTTTCTGTGCAAACTTGTCTTGTATGTTCTTATATGTACTTCTGTTTTGAACTGAATTTTGCTTCAGAATCTCCTATACTAACATCCCTTATAGTTTTGAGTTTCTCTTGCTCTACTATAGGTTCATGGCTTCATAGGTAATTACTAGGCTAATGGGATAAGAGCTTTTACAAGCCTAGCCAATAATACCCAGGTTATGACAATAGTATATCCTAATTCCTAAATATGGGATGTGGTAGTATCAGGGTAGTGGGTCTTTGGGTGTGGGAGTCCTCTCTTTTGATGACGGACATGGGCAGTACCCTGGGAGTGAATTTATGGTTTCTTATTCATTTATCCAAATTCTGTTTGAAGCGAGTGAGGGATGGGCTTTGTTTTATAAAGATGGGAAGTTTATTCCACAGACAAGGTAGTCTTTGGGATATGAATCTGTCTCTCCAGCAAGTTCTGCCATCAGGACTGGATCAGAGAATGCCTTGTAGGTCAGTCATATGTGACTTCTTAGTAAATGATATATGATGGAAAAAAGGAGAGGGCCTTTAATCAATCTGTATAAGACATGTGTCTCACAATTTTTTTTGTTTTTCATGAGAAACCTCTGGGACTACTCCAATTGGTGTAGAAATAAGCCATAAAAAAGAAAAAAAAAATATGATCTATACTAAACCACATTTAGGCTGCTTCTGAATCCTTGTTTTGATTCTGATTCTCTATATAAGTGTCAGAACCTTGGACTACCCCATTCTTATACTGAATATTTGTATGAAGCTGTTGGTTAGCCAAATACACTATGTTTATGGAGTCTCACACATTGTATACAATGCTTTAAAATGGAGAAATTATTTTCCTAGTATTACATCATGAATTAAATTATAGACTACAGATATGGGATACAGCTGTTTACCAATGGGGATACTCTTTTCTGTCACCAGGAGTGCATATCACCACTACTGTTTTGGTTGTTTCTAATCATATTCATTTATTGAAGGGGAAGCTTTTGAATGGGAAATCACGCTTCTAGAATCTAACAGGGCTTAGCCATCCCATCCTTCTGAAATACAATACAGTTCAGAAGTCAAATCATGAATTTCAGTTTTTATACTCCTGCTGGTACCATTTTCTTCAGTCAAATCAGCGCAAAACTTAGCAATAATGACCCTTTACCCCATATTTGAAACAAATTAATACAGGACACATAACGTTGTACAAGAAGTACAGTTTTAGTAGCAGAAAATTCAGCGTTAAACCTTGCATCAGTCATAAGTGCCTATTAACAGTTAATAACTTATCAAAGTTCTTGTGATCATTCTACTATGCAAATTACCTGAAATTGTTAGCCAGAGCTCTTCTAAACAAGACTACTTCTTAGATTCTAGTCAAAGCTTTAAAATGTGCTCTAAATCATGTTTCTGTGTGCTTCTCAGTTTAGTTACATTAAAAGTCCATTTATAAAATTGTATTGCTTGGTACTTTAGGGGCTATACCAGCCCTGATCAAACATTCTTTCTTAAGTTTATTGTAGACCATGCAGTAAGTTTTGTCCATGGGCATATGTTTTCAATGATTATCAGCTTGGATGACAAGATTTTTGCCCAGCCTCTTCAGCTCCAGTTCTCTGTGGTGGCATAGTCCTGGTATGACACTAAATAAGAATCCACGTCAACCTCTCTGGTTATATTTTTGCATATCTGCCACAGTCATGGCTTGGGCAGCACAACTAGATGTACCTGTGATTCAACAATTTGCCACAGTGGCTGTTGTCATCAGTTAATCGTGGCAGCAACAAATATTCATGGAGCTTTGCAGAATTCATAGATCAGAATATGGTTAGCTCTTGACAGCATATATATTGTAAGAAGCTAAAATATCAGCACTTTTCTCAAAATAAGTTAATTGAACAAATGAAGGAAACATATGGACAATATATATATATATATATATATATATATATATATATATATATATATATATATATATTTATATATATATATATATTTTTTTTTTTTTTTTTTTCCCCACCAAAAGTAGTAAGACCAGAGGTAATGAATATGGGAAAATTATAGCTTTCAACAAGAATGCATAACAGTATCAAGAGATTGGAACACTTTAAGAAATAAGAAAGATGTCTCTGGAATTCCAAGATACCATAAAATACTTGCAGAGGGTGGGTACTTAGCGAAGTATATTAATGTATTTTACCCTATTGATGTGATCAAAATACATCAAATGGAAGTGCAACAAAAAAACTTTTTTAGCAAAATATCATCTTTGGACAGCTGTTACATGTCAAAAGAATACCGTAGCATGACCAGACCATAAAAACATATTTTCTGATACTGTCAGATCATGCATGATATAAATTAAGTTTTGTAGGCAAATAAAAGTATATTATGATAAACTCTGCCATTTTTAACTATACTTTCTGAAAAGGAAGCAATTTAATGATTGGATAGTTCAAACTTTAACTGAAATATTGAAATATTTGAAATTAAGTATTAAAGATCTTGAAAAGAACTAGGAAAATGATAAACTGATGATAGGAAATGTGTTTACAATGAAAGCAAATGAGATATAGAATAGCAGTTTCTGCATGTATCTTGAGGGCTTAAAATGTTAGGAGGTTACAGAAGCAAAACATAATAAATGTAATACAAGGATAATCGAATGAAGCTAGAATATCTATGCATGAGACTATGAAAACATTAATTAACCCAAAGCAATGACTTTAAAACAAATATGTCTTGATAATAAATGTAGAGCAATCAAATTGCTGGCTCAGCATTTGAGACACCATTATTCATAGATTCATAGACTGCTACTAGACTAATGACCCAGGGGGTGGGTGCTTTCTAAGCCTGGGCAAGTTTTCCTAAAAGAATAATGAAGTCCAGTATTCAAATAGGACATTGAGGGCCAGGCATTTATAAGATTCCTCTATCCATAAGGACATAGGTACCAGGCCCGGTCTAAATTTTCTATTCCTCATCCACTGGTCTAGGTTGCACTTAAAATGGATAATAGATGAACTGACCTTCACATGGATGGGAAACCTGTTCCATAAGAGAGGCTGTTTCTGGGATGTATATCTGTCTCTCCGGCATGTTCTGTTTAAGTCACAGACAAAATTCAGGTCCCTATACCTTGTATTTCAGGTACTCTTTGACTTATGAATATGTAGGAGATTCATAAGTTGGGGGGGTTGCTGATGCCTTGTAAACTAGGCATAGATCACCCCTCAGCAATTGATAGGAGACTGAGTAGAGGGAAAGGTCTTTAAAGTACTCTGCATAAGGGAGGTTTGTTATACCCTGTATTCTTTTTGTAAGGAACCTCTGAGGTTGCTCTAGTTGCTAAATATACCCGGTCAAGTACATACCAAAGGGATCATTGTACTCTATGGCTGGTCTGATAAGGGTGTAATAACATCTTTGGACCTAAATGGCATGCCCTTATTTATAATTTGTGCAATATAAATGGATTTCCTCACTACTGTGGACATGTGGTTGTCGAATGTAAGGCTACTGTCTACGTGATACTGAGATCCCTGACCACTGGTTTAACTCTTAGGGGTGTATTATCAACATGGTAATTATCTGGGATGGTTAACTTCCCAAAAGGCACAATTATGTATTTCTTAGCATTGAGTTTAAGACCATGGCTTTGGCACCATTTTTTACTCAGAGATAGACCTTCTTGAAGAATGCTTGATGATAATCCCCAGCTTGCATTCATCTGCAAACTTAGTTAGCATAAATCTTCATCATTTGCTTCCATTTCAGAGAAATGGATGCCAGAAAGGAGTAGGCCCAGTACCAAGCCCTGGGGACTTCTCTAGTGACCGGTCTCTTGGTGGAAGTAGTCTCACTGATTTTGACCTCCAGAGTCCTATCAATGAGCCAGGTGGCTATCCAGTAATAAAAGAGTTTATACCTAAATTAGTGAGCTCGTCTATAAAGCCTGAGTTGGGTATTTTATTAAAAGCCTTGGCCAGGTCGAGCTAAGCTGTATCCAGTGTTATCTTAATCCAATGCTTTGGTGACTGTCTCAGAAGAATCCACCAGATTTAATACACATGACCTTCCTTTAATAAAGGCAAACTGCGATGGGTCCAGTGTTTGCAGGTTACCTATGTCCTCATTTATCATGTCCAGGATGATTCTTTCCCTTGCCTTACATATGAAGCTGGTAAGTCTAGTGGGTCTGTAGTTACCCAGATCAGTGGCTTTACCTCCTTTGTGCAGGGGAATGACTGTAGCCATCTTCCATTCCTTGGGCACAAACTCTGACTGAAAGCTCCAGTTTAAAAGTAATCCAGGTAGACCAGAGAAGTCATATTTCTTGCTATTTATTAAACATCCCAGGATTTAATCAGGGCCCATTGATGCAGTGTTTTTGGCCTTGAAAAGTGCATTGATGACCTGTTCCCTAGTAATGGTTGGAGGGATTGTGTTGCATGTTATTTCTTTTGTGGGGGGTAGTGGGGGAGAAATTTTAGCTGAACCTGCCAGTCAGAAGGTTGGCAGTGGCCTCTGGATCAGTGTGGATGATGCCATTTACAATAAAGTCTGCACATTGTTGTGTATAGTGTCTAGGGTTACAGACATAGCTGGAGAAAGCTTTGTGGTTGCTCTTTGCCTGAGAAGCTATTTTTTCTTCAAATTTAGCCTTTGAAGTATTATTTAACCTTCTAAGCTGCCGCTTTACTTTGGTCACTGGGGTTTTAGTATGTATGGATTTGCTCTTCCTATGCTTGGCTAAGATTTTTTTTCTTTTGTTGTATAACCAATTAATACTATGATTCCACCAGGTCAGTTTGTCTTGTGAGTTTCTCTTATTCTTAATATGAGTGGGCACAGCTGTCTCTATACAGTTGTCAATATGAGTGTACAAAGATTTTGTAAATAGCTCAGTGTATGTTATAGTGTTTACTGGGTTTGATGGGGCTTGTAATTTAACTTAGGTGTTGCTTAGTTAATACAGTGGAAACTTGGAATAATTGCTAAAGGGTTTTGGTTTCGATGGATGCGAGGATTTAATTTTTATTTCAAATAATACTGCCTTATGGTCAGATCTGATGAGTGATGATATTACATTGGATGAGGAATATTAGCCCCGTGTGCTCCTCATTAGAAGGGCAAGCACGTTTGTACCCCTGGTAAAAGAATGGACCAACTGTTCCAGGATGCTGGTATTAAAAAAGTTTAGGAATTGCTAGACTTGTGTAATAGAAGTGGTGTAGGATTCCCAATCTATAGAGGGATAGTTGAAATTACCCAAGAATATCATATTGGACTGAATCGTGAGGGATTCTAGTATATTGATATAGGTAGTATGGGCTTCCTGGGCATGGGAGGGGGCTATAAGTTGAAAGGTCGATAATGCATAAAACAGGAATTAGAAATGTCAGGGTAAAAGTGGATCCAGGAAAATTATGAATGTAATGATGAATTATTACAGTAGAAGATGTAAATAAGATGTGCAGGTTGAGATGAACTCACAGGAAATGATAAAATATTTTATGCTGTTACAACTTCCTTGGTTAGGAGACAAAGTAAAATAAAAAAAAACAAAACAATTAGAAATGAAAAATACAGGGAATTCAGGGAAATCCCTTAGTAGTGATGGAATTCTGATAGAAATGTGGAGAAAGAAGGAACAGGAGATAATAAAAGTCTAACTTGTGCTGTTTAACAATATTTTCTGGCTAGAGATGTACTTTTGACTTGGAAATAAACAGTATGATAGTTATGCCAAACGAGGGTACAGATCCCCTTAACCCAGGGCCATACATACTTGATTTGATTCTGAATCATGTCTATTTTGATAAAAAGAGTGGCAAAGATATTACTGAGAACAGTATATCTGGACTGGTATGGATTTATAAAAGGTAGGCAAACATCTGACAATATTAAGAACATATATTCTGAAATGTAAGGGGCTGCTTCAGTACAAAATAACTTGAATAATATATTAAGTCTTATTACTAGAAAGAAAACGTAACTGCGGTATAGAGAGGTTTTTGGTTGAGTTTGGATATAATAACATACACTAAAGAAGTGAAAGCATTGTTATTTTTAGTGCTGATAGGAGCTAAGAGAGCTATAAGTTGAAAATGGAGGATGAAGCACAATCAATAAGAGAGGTAAATAAATGACTGAAGAGATTAAAATATGGATATGAGAATTACAGATCAGAAACAAAACTTTATTCCAAGAAAATATCATTTTTAGTATTAAAATTTGAGCTTGAGTACGTCGACAGAACAAAGCATTTAAGTTTGATATTTATTTAATAGACTAGGCACTAATACTAGGTGACATTTCACTACTCCAATTGTTAAGAGTTGTAGTAAAGTGTTAAGAGAAAAAAAAAGATAACTAATTACTTTCTGATCTCAAACCAGGTTGTAAATAATTAATCTTTGTATTTAATTGTTTATCATTTACTGAGCAATGCTAAGTCAAACACGGGACTGCAAATGAATAGAATGCTTGTTATGATATTTGGATTTGCTCGCTTAGCAATAGCAGGATATTGATAATGGAATGTAAGACATGAGGCTGCATTATGAGTATTGTGATAATAAAATGTTTGTATGTATAGTCACTGCTGTACCAGGAAGTGCACTATCCAAGGGGGAATGCATAGTATATTATACTGATTAGAAGTTGTTTTTTTCTGTGATTAAACAAAATAGCAAGTGTCTAGCTATCTGCCCATATTGTCTTTCACAAATGCAATGGAGGTAGTTCACTTTAGAAAGTCCCAGGGAAATCACACAGTACCTAAGATTAAATCCAATCACATTTCTACACACACAGCCTTCCCAATGTGAAGATTGCTTTTAAAAAGAAATTCCAAGGCTGCAGGTCTCTACCTGCCCAAGCGTCCACCTGTATAAAGAAGTTCTTCTGCAGGTTCAAGCTACAAGTTAGCATGACTTTGCTCAAATTTCAGAACTCTACAGTTTTGTACAAATGGTTCTCTAGGCTAAGAATTACTTTGTCATTGATGCATTTACACAAGATCCTTATACTGCCTTGTTATCTTATCAATTGCTGGGAACATTTTCTCCACACTTCATATGCAGTAAAAACTAATGAGTGCATACTACAAGGCATATCACATTTTCCAAACCAATATGTTCTCTTTGTGTATATATATATATATATATATATATATATATATGTATATATATATATATATATATATATATATATATATATATATATATATTAATATATATATATATATATATATATATATATATATATACACACACAAACACACACACACACACACACATATATATGTATGTGTATATATTCGTGTATACAGTCCTGCATCTCACCTATAATGGAACCTATAATGACACAAAACGTTTTTTGTACCACACTGCATTCTTAATATAGATTTTATATGTACCCGCATATATACATATATATATATTTATTCAGAGATTGAGAGATATACAGAGAGCAGCAAAATCATGTTGCTTATTAAACATGATATACTGTAACCTTTCTGACCACAATAATAATAACTGAAAACATAATATAGAAAAGTAATGGGATTTCATAGAAGAAGTGTACATATGGCAATCAGTATAATAAAATAATAATAAGTAAAAATAGGATGACTGGACACAAAAGCATGCAGTGATATGCTTATGTATTTTAAATGAAGATAGCTAGAAAAACACACGGCAAAATCAGTGTTTGAGATAGCAGGATTGCTAAACTGGTAATGTAGTTCAAAGACTCTGGAAAAGTTTGTGTCTGTTTCATAATAAAGCTACAGCCTGTGGTTTCTCTTGATCTACTTCCGTCTTATTTTGTACTTACTTCTTTCATTCCTTGATTAGAATTTGCCTGCTTGCAACTATCAGTTTTTAATTGGTCTTTAAATCATATAGTCTGTCACAATTAATCATATTTATATTAGCATCACCCTTACACAATAAAGAAGAGAAACGGCCATGTAAAAGTTTTAGTTTATCTCCAGTAATGGTCATTTTAGTCTTCTGTGAAAGGTTCCTGGCTGATGTGGTGTCTTTGAAACGTACCAATGCAGCTTGAAAAATGAGCACTCAAGTGTATGAAAGTGCTTTAGGCTAGACTGCTAATGCTGATGATATTTGCCAGCAAAAATATACACTTCAGGGAAATGATTCCTCTTCTTCTTACACAAACAAGTGATTAGACAGCAATAAATAACTAAACAACTGTCCTTCAATGCTGCAAGCATAATGTCCTTCAGAATCAATTGGCTGCAAGTGTTTTTTTTTCTTCCACATTCTCTAAACAAGGTTTTCTATATCAGATTAGCCTGCTGCTATGTTCGCAGGGTAGCACCAAGCTTCCATTTCAAAAAAAAAAAAAGTTGTCTTTTGCATAAAGAGAATTGTAAGATAAATTAGAGGTGATGTGTGGCCTAGCAGTCTGTCAGCAGGTACTCTCGCTGATGAGGACTGAAGCTATGGGCAGGCAGTAATCAAGGCCATATCACTCTGAGTATGGGTTCATTAGCAACACAGTGGCATGGAACTGCAGTGTGAGTAGGAGTTTGCTTCATAAGGTATGAGAAAAATGCTGAGGTCTCCTTTCCTTTGCACTAATTATTGACCCCGTAATGGTTTTCTCATGATAGTGTAACTCCAAGAAACATAAAATATGATATTGTGTACAACAAACAAATACAGACAGTGCCAAAGAAGATAAAGGCATTATCTGGGTCAGCAGTTTCATTAAAATTGGATTGTGATGTAGCTAAAATATAGCATGCTTCTAAAGAGCTGTTCCTGGGTAGTATGACATGAGACTTCACATTCCAGAATTGCTGTCAGCTGTTTATTTACATACACTTGTTCATATGTGCAACATCTGAGCTTCCTTTATGGATTTACTTCTAGTGAATGCTCTTTTATAAATCTTATTTTCACCCAGACAGGGACAGATTGTTTTTTATGCCCTATGTCATGCAATCTTCGAGTTGGAATATATAGTTGGTGGGGTATATATCAACTCCACCCCCCCCAACTATATATATATATCAACTCCAGGGTCGCACGATATTGGGGAGGGGGACAGATCCCAGTTTTATGCCTTGAATACTGTTTTTTGATCAAATGAAATTTTGATCAAATGGGTTTAGGTCAAATGGTGTTTTGATCAAATGAAGTACACCCATATATATATATACATACATATATATATGGGTCTACTACACATCACCTAAAACCCATTTGACTGACTTTCATTTCACTGAGACCAAATCACCTAATCTTTCAAAATACATAAAACTCATTTGACTGAATTTCATTTCACTGAAAGCTTACAATGCTAAATTTCAAAATACTTAAAACTTAAAAACTACTTAATTACCCTTGTAACAGAAACTGGACAGTATAAAACCAAACTAAGTGGGGGCTATGCCCCCCCACACCACCAATGTGGGGGTCTGAGCCCCCACACCCCCCAAAACTATATATACTAACTCCAGGATCATACTACAGTGGAGAAAAGGGTATATACCTTTAACTTGCCTTACAGTACTCTACATGCTGCCACTACTGCTGGGAATGCAGAAAACAACTGCCATATTACTTCAGATACTTCCCATAAAAATATAAAGAGACATACTCACATTTAAAAACACTACAGCACTACATTATACATAACTATCTGTATTCTGACAGATCTGTAAGTTGCAGAAATTCTTTTTATCACAAACAAGTAAAAAGTGAATGGAAACCCACATCATGCCTATGGCTTACAATTCAGTGAAATGAGATTCAGTCAAATGAGTTTTCAGTAATTTGAAAATGAGGTGATTTGGTGTCGGTGAAAAGAAAGGCTGTCAAATGGATTTTAGGTGATGTGAAGCATACCCATATATATATATATATATATATATATATATATATATATATATATATATATGTATATATATATATATATATATATACATATATATAGGTATATGTATGGTATATATCTATATATGTATATATATATATATATATATATATATATATATATATATATATATATATATGTATGGGTCCACTTCAGAATCTCGAAAGCTCAAAATCTTGAATTTCAAAAGAATGAGACCAAAATCTGGAAAGTTCAATATATTGAAAACTCAAAATACTGAATCTCATAATATCAAAAAATACAGGACACCAACACTTATATATTCCAGCACAAGTACATACAGAAACAAATAAAAGACAAACCATATTGCTCTACTCCAACTATATATATATATATATATATATATATATATATTTTTTTTTTTTTTTTCATAAAGGAATGTGATAGTGTGCTTGTTGCCCTGCAAAATAGTATGAGTTCTGTTTTTTGAACTTTCGTCTACTTTTTTTTTGAGTGTCAGTCCTTCGTGATCAATGTTTAATATACGATCTTTTGGCTGTGCTATTCTGAAGTACAATCTCTCTCTCTCTCTATAAATATATATATATATATATATATATATATATATATATATACATAGAGAGAGAGAGAGAGATTTGTCTTTATTGAACAACCACAAAAAAAAAATTTATAATTTTACTTATTTCCACAGATGGGCTTAACTCTTGTAACCCGCACATCCCTACAACATTGAACATGTCAACTCTTTGATCTCGCATAATAGTGTGGAAAAAAATACTGGACATAGATAACAAAACCCTAACTAAGCGATTAAAAGAAATGGAACTTCAGCCAAATGAGTAGTGAATATGAGAGAGAGAATATAAATATATATAAATATATATATATATATATATATATATATATATATATATATATATATATATATTGATCTAATGCTAATAATATTGACTTTCAAATAACTACTGAAAAATATCTAAACAGAACATTTTAACAGAAAATGAGCACATCAAAAACCAAAGTTTTTGCAAGGGCCCAAATTTCTCTGAATACCCCCTCCCCCAAACTGCCTCCACTCCTGCTATTTAAATATACCAATTCTGAGATCATACTACAGTGAGGAAATAGAATATATACTTCCCTGATATAACACTGACTTCTCAATATTTTCTGTTTTTAGATATTTTTGTTTAGATACTTTGAAAAGCAATATTATAAGCATTAGATCAATTTAAGTAAAACAGTATGGATATATATATATATATATATATATATAGATATAGATATATATATATAAAGATATATATATATATATAAAGATATATATAGATATATATGTACACACACACACACACACGCATGCACACACACACGCACGCACGCACGCACACACACACACACACACACACACACACACACACACACACACACACACACACACACACACACACACACACGCACACATACTTATAGATAGGGAGGCAGGCAAGACATTAGTCTGAAGTAATATTCCCCATCTGTGCATTTGCTGTCTTCCACAACTAAGGATTGTACCTGTTTTAAGCGATGCATGAAAAATAAGTCAGATTTTTAACAGCAATGGAAATATCATGGATCTTAAGGAGTCTAGGAAAATCATACTCTCCACTATGTTGAATATTTTCAATCCACTTGGTGGTCATTAGTACAGGAACTCTAAGGGAGTGAGAATAAGAGACAAAGCTAAACAATCCATCAGACATCCTGACATTCTAATAAACTTTTGAATTTGTTGAGATGTATACCTGTTAGTACATAACTGTTGCCAAATGATCAGACAGATGTGGAGTCTGTTACTTTTCACTAGAAATAATACTAGTGAGCTTTTCTTTGTGTGTATATCTACCAGTGAGACTGTCAATTGTAGCCAAAAACCAGCTAGTGTTAACCTAGAGACCTCACTACCTCTGCTTCAAGCATTGAGCCTTGGCTTCATATGTACACTTTTTGCAGTGCTTTATGAGGAAGCAGAATGATTTGTCTGCTTTAAGACGGAATGTATTTGTACTCTCCATTGATAACTATACCTTGGTCATTAGAAAATCCTCTTCCTTGACTACTTATCCTTCATGGCATCTCCTCAAGGTCCAAAGAAGTTGTAGTCTCACATTATCTATCCCTTATCCTGGTCTATATTAGTTTGCAGAAAGTTTTTTTCAGTGAACACCTTTCTGTTGACCCCTATTCAGCAAAATTCACTTCTGCTATTCGCTGAATTTACTAAAGACAAGGAAGTAGTTGGCCAACTACACAACTTTGCCATTTTCCCCACTGTAGTGTGATCTCAGAGTTGGTATATATAGTCAGGGGGTGTAGGGGGTGATGCCCCCCACTTGGGTGTGTTTGATTTCATTAGTTGTGGGTTCCATTGTGCTGTGGGGCAGTTGTTTCCTTACCCTTTGTAAATTCTGCGAATCGCAGAAGTGAATTTCATTGAATAGGGTTCAACCGAATGGTGTTTACTGAAAAGCCTTTTGGTGAACTAATATAGACTCTCTTTATCCAGCCTATCATTAAATATAATGCACCCTTTGGCACATGTCTTGCTACAAATCAAATCCAGCTTGAGAGATATGAACATTTCCTCCTCAAAAAGTATCAGGTCTCAGTACTCTAAGTTACTATGACCAAAAGCAATGCCCCTCTAGTCAGTGTCATACAAACTAATGAGTGATGGACTCTACTTAGCCTTCCATGCTTTGAATGAACCAGCTCACTTTTAACTCATTTACTTAAACAGAACTAGTGATAAAGCAAATACCTCCTCTAGATAGGTAAACTTATACTACCACATCAAAAACCTATGTCATATCATCAAATGGGAACAATGTCAAATGCTATCTCATTGACAATGCAGGCCATCACATCTCCCCCCCCCCCACACCCCATCTAATTATATATACTCACTCCAAGATCACACTACAGTGGTGAAAAGGGCACCTTTCCTGATCCCTACTGTAATGTGATCTCAGTTAGAATGGTTCAATGGCCTGCATTGTCGATGAGATGATATTCGACAATGTGGCCATTGGATGATAGGGCACAGACCTATCAAAACACCAACTGCCATGACAGATACCTCACTCATATTATCTCCTATTTCTGGAAAAAAATGCCATTTCCATTCAAGCAGAGTATTTGCCTAATATCCATTAAAACCAGTTTAGAGAAATGGATGTTGAACATTGTTAGTATGTCACTAATACTGGGTGTTGTGACCAATCTTCTCAATGGTTTCATGGAAAATAAGCATAGAGAAAGCCCATGAGCATAGGAACACATAAAGAATAATAATATCAGAATTCTGCTCAGTAATCTACAACTTGAAATAGGTACGAGTATTAGAAGAGTTGGGTATAACTGTAAGGAAAGGATATAATTTAAAGAACACATTTTAGATATTAATTATTGGTTATAAGACAGATTAGATCACTTTTTAAGTCATAGCAGTGAGACATGTTATAGTGCTGCATGCATTATACAAGTCTAAGGTTAGACCTAAAATTGAATATAATTTGTTTTTCTGCTGTTTATGAAATGGTGACCTGTCTTAACTACAATATGTATAGAGGAGGTTTACAAAGAAATGAAGGAACATAAAAGATCTACTGTTCTAGCAGAGACTCAATCAGGTTGATCCTTTAGTACCACATATAGGTCAGTGAGGTGTAAATTAGGTATTAATTATAAAGCAGTAATGCATGAGGGTTTAAGGCATGATCTAGGAAACTAGGAAACTAGTATCCTAATGACTGACTAAGATGTCCAATTTATAAAAGTCAATTAAATAAAGCAATCAAGCCGACTCCCATATTATACAAGTAATCAAACCTATGGAATATATTATCACTTCCTATATGTTCTGCTGAGACTTTTACCACTTTTATAAAAAGATTGGATGATTATATATATGTAAGGCGAGAAGTAGACATTGTTCCTTTGTACCTGCACTGAGTTTGCAATTTCTGCCCAATAAACTCATTTTGAGTAGTACTCCACCTAGTGCTGTTCTTAAGTATTACACAAGTGATGAGCTAGTACTAGCGGTCTCCCGTGGATGGCAGACCTGGCAGTGGCTTCCCAATCCCTTGGTCCCCTGTGCCTATACTTCTAGTTGAACATGAGTTATCCAGGTCACAATCAAAGTTCCATCCTTCTGTACATTGGTAGCAGGAAGCATTGCATAATCTTGCTAGTGACCAGACCAAGGGTGTCTCTGCAAGATAACTTACACAGCTATCATTTATATTTCTGGGATTAAGAATGTCTTATCCACAACCCTTTCTTCCCAATATTGCACATGAGGTCAGGGTGTCACGTCAACAGTGACAATCATCTAGAACCAGTGTTTAC
>NC_056730.1:600171738-600284238 GCF_019279795.1 Protopterus annectens | reverse complement strand
GATGAGTGGAGTACCACAGGGTTCGATCCTGGTTCATCTCCTGTTCGGCATCTACTTCTCTGAAGTGTAGGGTAGCACAGAAGGTCTTTGGCTAACAAAGTTCACAGATGACTGCAAACTGAGACCATAATAGAATCACCTAATGATGCAGACATTCTACAAAAGGGCAATACAGACACAGATGCTTGGTGTCAAAGTCATGGCCTCAAGCTCAATGCCAAGAAGTGCATTGTCATCCCCTTTGGGAAAAACTCTTTACCATTGAACTACCACATAGGCGGTAGCTCACTGAATACTGAAAGTGTGATAAGAGACCTCGAGACACAGGTGGACAGTAGTCTCTGCTTTGATAATTAATCACCACAGTAGTCAGGAAATTCTTCTACGTGGCACACCTCATCACAAAAGGGTTCTCCTCTAGAAAAAAGGAGGTCATTGTTCCTCTCTACTCATCCCTAATCAGACTCATTAGAGTACAATGCTCCATTTGGCATGCATCTCATAAGACACCTACAAAGGAAAGGCCACAGAAATACCTCACTAAGAGGATTACTGGCTTCAGACAGATGCCATACGCAGACCGTCTCAGAAAACACCAGCTCTACTCCATCTCATATCACCTACTCAGAGGCAATCTCTGCCTAACATACAAACCTATGTCAAACCCAGAGCTGTTGGACATGCTACATTTAAAGAAATCCCAATCTGTCAGAACCACACGCTCCAGGGACCTAAACCTTGACACCACAATAAACAAAACATGCTGCAGGGATAGATTCCTGTCCCAGAGACTTCCCATACTCTGGAACAAACCACCCATTCATGTCAAGCAAAGTTCCTCATTGTCCCTCTTTAAGAAAAATCTTGATGTCTGCATGGGAATTAGAAAATTCATCCTGGGGATCACTTCTGTGGCACTGCTTGACAGGGGCACAGGAAAATAATTTTCTTGGGTGGCGAAAGCCAGGGAACCTTTTTGGCTAGGCTTATAAAGGCCCCAGAACCAATAACTTATTATCTACCAATGAACCTATGAACACATATAAATATATATATATATATATATATATATATATATATATATATATATATATATTTATATATATAAATAAATATATATATATATATATATATATATATATATATATGTGTGTGTGTGTGTGTGGGTGTGGGTGTGTTCTTTATGCAAACTTGGAAGGACCAAAGGCACTCTCCCAAGTTGTCATAAGTACAATTTTTAAATTAATTTGGTTTCATCAAGGCAGATCATGCCTACTCAGTCTGGTGGACTTCTTTGAGAAGGTCACCAAATCAATGGACGAGGGCAGGTGGGTTCACACTGCTTACCTTGACCTGACCAAGGCATATGACACAATATCCTAGTGGGGCATTGTTAGTAAACTCAAGTGGTTAGGGATATATTACAACAAGACTTTGATCTCAATCTTTCTGCAATGTGTTGTCAATATTAATTACCCATTACTTATTTGGTTACTTTTAGATATCCAGAATAATGACTTTGTATATTGATTCATGGAATGTAAGGGGGATACATAACAAAGATAAGAGATCCCTACTTTTTCATCTGGTGTATTAATCTCAAAATAACATTTGCTTTCTACAAGAAACTCATTTACCCAGGGAAGATTGGGATAAAGAAAATAAAAAGAAATGGGTCAAGAAAATAATAGCTGCTGGTAATAGTTCTAACTCAAGGGGGGTGGCTATTATAATCAAAAACAATTTTCAAGGCTCCATTTCAGATGAGAATTATGATATAAATGAAAGATGGTGCTAATTTACCTCTCATCTTCAGGATTTAGATAAACCACTTGTTTTTTTTTAATCTTTATGGTCCCTGTAACAATCAACACATTTTTTTTTACAGATATATAACATTTTATCCTCTTTTAAAGACCATTATATTATTGTGGGAGGAGACTGGAATGCTATTATTAACCCTGATACTGACCGTACTAGTAGATCGCTCTCATATAATCACCAAGCATCTATAGCTCTGGAAGAATTGATGTTAGATTTGAATCTTATAGACCCTTTCTCCTTTGCAAGTTGTATTGCTAGAAAAGATATATACACGTACTATTCTAAATGCTATAATTTATGGTCAAGATTGCATTTTTTCCTTATTTCCAACTCTCTCTCACACTTGAAAGTTGATTATTCCATAGAACCTAGATTCTTTTCAGACCATTCTAGAATATCCCTTAGATTTGTTTTGGATCTTAATATACCACACAGACATACATACAATAATTGGACGCTAAATAATAATCTCCTCTTAAATTCTGACATTCATAAATTAATTACTGAAATTATTAGGGAAGCATACTTTAATCTGGACACAATGAATATTCCATATGATATACAATGGGCGTCTTGTAAAGCAAACCTTAGAAGCATGCTAATTAATAAGGCTTCATTTCTTAAAAAACAATATAAAAACAAAGAATCTTTATTAAAACTAAAAATTCAAACTTTGGAAAGTCAATACAGACTAAATGCTAACTCCTCTTCTTACCAACAATTGTTAGATTCCCAGAAAGAATTATGTCTTCTACACCAACATAATCTCTCTATAGTTGAACAAAGACTTTTAGCTATCCATTCTGAATGGGCACAAGTTCCCTCTAGAGTTTTAGCGAGAATAATTAAAAATAACCAAACTCTTCCCAAAATACCACCCATACAATACAAAAATAGGTTATTTAATACTGATTTGGAAATCTTACAACTCTTCACGTCTTTGTTTTCAGATTTATACTCTAAGGGAAATGCTCCTTTGAATAAGCAACATATGGACAGTTTTCTAACTTCTATTAAATTCCCTAAACTGAGTGAACAACAAAGGAATATACTTTCGGCACCATTAAGTTTGCAAGAAGTGTCAGAAGCTATTGACAGATTAAAATCTAGTAAATCTCCAGGCCCAGATGGCTTTACACCTGAATTTTTTAAAACTCATAAAACTGCTCTTATACCCTTTCTTCTCAAAACCTTTAATTACATAAGAATTTATGGTATTACAGATCTACATTGGAATACCTCAAAAACCATCCTAATTTTGAAAAATAATAAAGATAAATCGGATCCTGATAATTATAGGCCGATTTCCCTAATTAACACTGATATAAAAATTTTAGCCTCTTTACTTGCAAACAGACTTAAAAAGGTCTTACCATCTTTAATTTCTTCTGACCAAGCAGGTTTTATGTCTCATAGACATGTATGGGATAATACTTTGACACTAGAATCTCTTATACAATTCACTAAAATAGATAATCCATTATATGCTCTGATTCTTGATGCGTCGAAGGCTTTTGACAGAGTTGTATGGGATTTTCTTTTTCAAACTATGGCCTGTTTTCATATACCCAGCACCTATATAGATTTGATTAAAATCCTGTACAAGAATTCCTCTACTTTCCTATACATCAATAGAAATACATCTAAACCTATAAAGATCTCAAATGGTACAAGGCAAGGATGTCCTCTATCCCCTTTTCTTTTTAATTTGTATATGGAACCGTTGCTTTTGTACATAACACGAAACACCTTTCACAGGATACCCAGGATTTATAACACCAATGTATATTTATCTGCTTTTGTGGATGATCTGGTAATATACTTTCAAACACCTGGTACAGACCTGGTTAAACTGATTAACTCTGTCACCATATATTCTCAAGTTTCTGGATATAAGATCAATTCACAAAAAACACATATTTTTCCTATAAACCCACAAGCCCATAAATCATATTTATTCCCAGACTCTTCTTTCCAAATTACGCATGCCATCAAATATTTGGGGATTCAAGTTCAACATAATGGTCTTTCCACATTTCAGAATAATTTAAATAACATTTGGTCATTAATAATGTTAGACTTAAATAGATGGAAATTATTAAATTTATCACTTTTATCCAAAGTGGCGATAGTTAAAATGAATATACTTCCCAGAGTCTTATTTCAATTCAATTCCTCAGACCAATTAATCCCTAAATCTTTCTTTTCCAAAATTAATAAAGAATTAGCCAGATTTATTTGGTTTCCCAAATCTGTTAGGATTTCATACACTAAGCTAATGTCTCCTAAAAATAAAGGTGGCCTAAGTCTTCTGGATTTTTATCTCTACTATTTAATTATTCCTGCAAATAAACTTCTTGCTATTTCCAACTTAGATTTTAAGAGATTTAATAAATATCCTAATTGGACCAAATTATGGTACCAAGTCATTTTAAACAAAAATATTAATCCGTCCACTCTCCCTTTTCTCTCCATGGATTATATTAATAACCTAAAAATTCCTAAATCCCTAAAACAAAAAGTTAATTCCTTTCAAGAATTATTAAAACTCATTAACATTAAAGACACCTTCCAGTTACTACAACCTCTTCATTTAAATCCTAATATTAGATTAAATAATATGCCTATTAATCTCTCAAACTTCCCTCTTATTAAAGATCTCAATATCTGGGATCTGATACAATACAAAGATGAAACTCTCACTAATGTACGTAAAATTTTTAAAGCAGATATTAAATATACTACTATCTTAAGACAATTGAGAGAATTAATCACTGCTAAATTTGCTCATATTAAGACAGATAAACTAGATTTCATAAATGTTGAAAAAGTGATACAGACTTTAAATCTTCCAGAGAAAATGTTATCTAAATCATATAATTTTTTTACACAGTTAATTCATGAATCAGATTGCCTTTTTTCTAAATACTGGGACAAGCATAATTTTCAATTATCTGCAAGTCAGAAACTCACAGCTATTAAGAATACTTTGGACTACTCTCCCTTTAAAAAGCTCTTTTACACTCAATTAATGATAAATAATAATGTGTATTATACTCCCTCTAAATTAAATAAATTTAATCCTAGCAAATCTGCTTCATGTTCCTGTTGCTCCTCTCCAAATGCTGATCTTTTACATGTTCTATGGTCTTGTTGAATCCCTCAGGTATTAGTCCTGAGACTGATCCTTTTTGGAATTTACTTCTCTGAAATAAAGGCCAATGTCAATGGCCTCTGGCTAACTAAATTTGCAAATGATTACAAATTAAGAGCTGTCATTGAATCCCACATGACACAAATGCTTGTCTGTGATATAAATAGATCATTCTTCAGAGACAGGTGTATATCCCAGAGACCGCCCCATCTCTGGAACAAGGTCTCCATTCATGGGAAGCAAAGTTCCTCCGAATTCAAGCATAACTTTGAAAGTGGATGGGTACCAGGAAATTTATCAGTAGTTTGGCACCTCTGTCTCTAATGGACACAGGTAACTTCTAAATGTTTCATCTCCCAGGTCCCTGCTTACACTTATCAATGGTACTACAACTTGTCAGAGATTTGGAATGCATAGCTGGGCTTAAAAATGTCCTTGTGGTCATTAACCTAGTACACACCTATGAAGCTCATTTTATATATATATAATATATATATATATATATTTACCAAGGTGAGGAATGCACAAGAGTGGGGAAAGTGGACATTCTGCTTTCATAGTTTCATAGTATAGTACTAGGCTATCTGCCCTGAGGCATTTGTAAGCCTAGCCATAGTGATGTGGCTTTTGCCACCCCATGAAATGGTACAAAAAATGTACAGAATAAATTTAGAATACTGTGCCTCTGTCTAGTAGTGACATAATGAAAGTCCCCTTACATAATAGAATTAGTTTACTGTGCCCCTGTCTAGCAGTAACACAGATGTGACCCCTGGGGTAAACTTACGATCTCCCATCCACTCATCAAGATTTCTCTTGAAGAGAGTCAGTGAGGGGCTCTGCCTAATACGAACTGGGATCTTGTTCCAAAGCATGGGAAGCCTCTGGGTTATGAATCTATCCCTCCAGCATGTCCTATTCATACTTGTGCCGAGGTTTAAGTCTTTCATCATTTTGTACCTACAAAATTTTGTACTTTCAATAGTTTGGTCAAGAACTCTCTCTCTCTATATATATACACATATATATATATATATATATATATATATATATATATATATATATATATATATATATTTATATATATATATATATATATATATATATATATATATATATATACATGGATCTACTTCATATGATCGAAAGTTCATATGATAGACAACATTTTCAGAGAGAGCAAAACATCTAAAGCTCAAAACACCAAAAACTCATTTGGTCGAAACTCATAACATCGACACATGACATTCAAAGTATGCCCTTTCCCCACTGTAGCACGACCCTGGAGTTAGAATAAATAGTTAGGGGGGTCTGGGAGACACAGCCCCCCACAATTGGGGGTGTGGGGGGCGTAGCCCCCTACATTATTTAGATAAACATTGTCATCTCTGTTATAACTATCCACATGTATCTGTGAAATTGACTATGTATGTGGAGGGCTACACCCCTCACACCCCACATTGTGGGGGGCTGTGACCTCCACCCCCCTATCCATTTATTCTAACTCCAGGGTTGCCCTACAGTGGGAAAAGGGTATAATGCTTTGAATGTCATACGTCAATGTTATGAGTTTCGACCAAATGAGTTTTTGGTGTTTTGAGCTTTAAGTGTGTTTGTCTCTCTGAAAAGTTTGTCAATCATATGAACTTTCAATCATGTGAAGTAGATCCACATTGGCCCCTTTTAGGGTTAGGCAGAAAAGATGGGAGGCTGAATGAAAATTTAGTAGCTTATGAAACCCTCCATGTACATAAATGGGCAAAAAGGGTTGTTTGTGGGTGGATGGATATGAGACACAAAAACAGAATGACAGTAAATCCACTGTGTTTGGAAGAAGGGTAAGATATGACCAACAGGACATTGTAATGCTATTCAATCTCTATACTTTTCCATTAAGAGGATGGTGGCCAGGTGACTTCAACTACCAGAATGGCTAATACATGATAAAAATGCCAATGTATTAAAAAGAAAATAACATTGTAAATAGTTAAGGTGGAGAAGATGTAGCTTTGTTAGGGAAGCTAGAAGGCTTGGGATGACTAAACAGACGTACACGTTCTTTTTCTTCTTCTTCATGTAATGAACGCACCACCTCAACAACACTAGCGGCTATAATAATACAGCAAATTTTTTAGTGCTATTTGTGTATATTATACATCACAATCTATGCTATTTGTCTAAGGTAATGTATTATTTCAGAACTTGTCCTGTCAACTTTAATTTTTGTAAAGTATTCAGACTGCGATACCTTCTTATTTACACTCTGCCAGCTTAGAAACAGAATTAATCTGTAAAATTGTAGTACATCGACATGAAACAACTATACTTTTAACAATGGCTATGGCCTACGACAAGCTTCTGACCTTGTGCAAGAGAACAGTTTGGCATTCTCCTTTTAAATACTACTTATGGAGCACCCTCAGCCTGCTAATGAGATTTAGTAGATTCTTTAGAAAGAATAGCCTAGGCTCTCAGCACCTCAGCCATCCGTATATCAAACAGCAAATTAATGGAGGTATAAAATGAATTAATGTTTACCTTACAGAAGAGTCTGCACACATTTTTATTATTTTTATCGACTCACTTTAAAAGCAGCATTAATAGGATTAAAGCATGCTTACAAGATACTGTACCTGTATTTATAACCGGATTTTTCATCCTTGTTGCAAATTAAAGGGATTATTCAACAGTAGTTACATATCACTAAGGTACACTGCAGGGCATATTCAAACAGCAGTGAGGGAATATATCCAGTTTCATTCAAACATTAAAAGAAGTAAGCTGCTGAGCTGAATTTAAGCTATGATGATGTAGTAAACAACTTAAACTCTGGCATCAGGGGCTTATTTATCTAAGCATAGCCTCACTATTGTTATTAGCTAACTAATGAATTAGTCAGTTTATTTATTTATGTAGTCTAATATTCATTCAAAATAGGAAATAGCCACCATGACTAATGTAATTTATAAAACTACTAAATCCTGAACAACAGCACTACACATATAAAAAAAAAAACTGAAGTAAGTCTCGCTGTAAAAGGATATAAATAGAAAATATTAATAAGGGTTTGATGTGGAATTTTCAGAATTGAAATTAGAGCTCATATAACTTCACTATAAACCAAACAGCTGTCTTGTCTCAGTTTAACTCAAAAATCAAATGTCTTTCTGCTTGCATTATAGCAAACCACTAGTCTGAAATAGTAAATAGTGAGGCTGCATGCTCTGTAACATTTGAGCAGTATTTTAAACCTTTTAAACTTGCTTACATAATGAAAGTACAAGATGCGATAACAGAATGTGTCTTCCAGTGCTTGGAATGTGAGAGATCAACATTTATAATATCCTGTAACAAAAGGAAAGCCACAGTGTGACAGATACTGTACTTCATGTCTTAGTAAAGCTTAAAATGTGGCATGAATGTAAGGCAGGCAAAAATAATTTACTCTTATCTTGGAACAAATGTAATGGATATAAGAGAAGGGATACAGTGTCATATTTTCAGCTGCATCTCAGTTTATGGGTTACAGTGTCATATTTCCTGTTACATCTCAGTTTATCATTTGAAATCATCCAAAGAATAAAATGATAAGAATTTTTCCTGTTTTATCCTTTCACTTTGTCCAATGTAAACAAATCGTAAAAATAATCACTATTTTTCTGAGACAGAGATGTTTCCAGCATCGCATTTGCTCAATGCCAAAGCTACACAAAGTTTGTGGCAAGAGTTAGAACTTGAAGACAAAAAAGCACAGTAGAATGTAGGCACCATTTAGTATTTTGTTTACTGTTTTTGTCTTTACACTTTAGAAAGACTTTATCAGATCAATTTGAGGATTAAAATAAATTTATTAAATAACCTCTTATCATGTGTAGTAAAACAACCATACTACAGGCAACCATTGAAAAATAACAAGTTTTAAAATGAGTTGCAGCATCATCACCCAGTGTAGTAGAATAAACTAACATAATCAAATTAATAAAAATAGTAACATGTCTAAAAAACTAATAGTAGTATGTAAAATAAATATGTATCATAATAATAATAACAGCATATCAAGACAAAGTAAAACAAATATGTAAATCTGTACAGGTAACAATGAATGATGTTAATAGCACTTTTTTCAAAAGGACAGGAGTCAGGAGTGATCTCTTATTTTTAACAAATGATAAATACATTATGCACATAATAACTATTTGGGAGAATGTCCATGACATTGTTTTAGAGCTGAAACTTTCCCTAAAGAGTTAATATCAAAGCAATCATTCAGAACTGTGCAAAGTGGTTAAGTAGCTCATAGCAACAATTGCCATATGAGCTTAAAGACATCAAGTTAATTATTATAATCAACCCTCTCATGGCTAACTGAAAATTACCCACAATAAAAAAATGAGAATATCTTAAAATCCAGACATATACTGTACCTCTGTGAATAAACAAGGGGTGTTTCCAACATAATGTCTAATTGTTTAATGATATACAAATATTCCTATAGTCTTTGTGACAGTTGCTTTCACATCTTAACAGCATAAAAGCTTTCACAATTTAAACATTTGGGCACATATGCAACTCCCCAAGGGGAACTGTATGACATGTATTAACTCCAAATGTTAAGTTAGCATGAGAAAGAAATAGAAATATGCACCACAGTCTATTAATTACAACTGGGACAGCTTCCTAGAGGTAGAGGCTTGATTAGATTATTTCAACAGAAATATCCACATGATATTTCCTCCTCAAAACTGCTTTCAAATTACCTCCCTTCATTTATAAAATTAGGGTTTTCACCTAAAAGTTTAGGCAGGTAATTGCTGTCCAAAATAACCTTCCAAAGTGAAATAGAATTACTACTAAGATTTATTTTTACCCATTAGGAGTTCTCCTTTCCATTCAGAAATATATCTATAAGGTTTGAATGACAGTTTCTATAATGACAGGGTGTGTCTACTAGTCTAATGTTATTAGCATTATTTTGTACTGCAGATTTATTTCATATAACCCACCACCTTCCTTTTCCAAAAAAAAAAAAAAAAAAAAAAAAACAGCATTTAGAAGCAATAACTATATGGCTCTCTGTTCTTACACCACAAAGTGCATATAGGTGTATTTTCTTGTCTACAAAATGCCTTATCCCAACATGTCTCCAATTTCCACTCTCAAATAACTGAGTAAGTTTACTAAGTCACACAAATATATGTCTTACACAGTATTCTTAAGCACCCTAATGTAATTTAGATGTTTTTCATTGTGGAATTCCCTATAACATTGCAAATTTCCTTTTATATGTGTCAATAAATGTTAAAAAGGATCAGCGGCAGCCTTTGTGACAACAGTGCATGTCTGCTATGGTGTAAATGCTATTTACTGTCATTGATTTCATGAAATTATTTATAGCTCATTAAAAAAAAATTCTTATCCAGTCAAACATAATGATAAAAATTTGTAATGTAACAGCAACGTCTGCAGGGTGCAGCACAGTTAGACTTTTGGCTTGTTGTATGCACCATATCAATGCAAGCCACCCCCTTCCACTAACAATCAATGTTAATAGAATGACTGAGTGTAGTGTTCTTGGGCAGATTAATGCTATTATCATCTGTGTCTTTCCTGTGTGTAGTTCCTCTGTCTTAATACTAGTTCCCAGTGTTAGTAATACCTATGCTAGTCATAGTAGTCTCGGGCAGTGCAATCAGGTTTATTTATTTCCCCGTTCCTACATGTGAATTGTTTCTATAAACAGTCTTCTTTGGTATGTTGTCATTGTAACATAATGGCATAATTCATCTCCAAAAGTTAAAAATGTACCTCTTCTTTGACATTGCAGCACCCAATAAAAACAGTCGGATACCCTTTACTACTTATGGGTGCCGTGCTGAATCATTAGGGGACATTATGCCTATAGTATCATTTCTCACAGTAATCATTAATGGAGCCACTGATTTTACCTTTGAGAATTCCACAATAAAATTGTTCCGTTCTTGTTTATTAAATAAAATAAACAATCTAAACAATGTAGTAATGCAGATTAGCATACTAATGACTTTTGGTTTCAAACCTCAGACAGAGAACAGCAAGATCTCTAGTCTATGACCTATTTCAGAGATAGAACCTGAAGTAAAGTAACGTTTTCTTCTGTAAGATTACTGCCTCAAAATGTGATATTCCTGGCAGAGAGAGCAAACCCCAGGAATCATCCATGACCAAATATACTGGCAAAATGTAAGCAAATGATCTCATTGGTTAAGAGAGGTAATAACAGGGCTTGGACTAAATAATCATAAAGTATCACAATGTGGATGGTGGAGAATCAAGATGGCATATTAATGAATTAGCACACCATCTCAGTTCTGAGTTCTAATTCCCAAGCACTTTAATGGCAACCTGAAGGTTAATTAATTTGGCAGCTTTTCTTTTCTTTTTTTTTGTTTTTTGAATGTTTTTTGAATGTTGCAAAAAAATAAACAATTTTTGTTTTGCATAGTAGGGATTTGATTTGTAATAACAATGGTAACAATAAAAAACAATAATAACAACAACAATAATAATAATGTTATTGCTATGTTAATACTAATTAGGTTGCAAATTTCCTCTCCCATCAGATTAAAGAGATCAAAGGTTTTCAGCTGAAAACATTACTGGGTTGCTTGCCAATAGTATTACTCCAAAAGCAGCTATATAATTATTTATCTGCATACCTATTTAATGATGTATTTGCTTGTTTGTTTCTTTTTTGTGTATTTTGTGAGTATTATGTTTTCAGTTATTTATTTGTTTGTTTTGTGTGTATGCATGTTCATATAATTATTTATTTTGAACATTTGAGAACAAGGAATGCCAAAATGAAATGGTGAGATTTCCCCATTTTCAGTGTTTTCCAGGCAAATATTATTACAAGTGCAGGCGAAGCCATAGCTAGGATATCTGGTGTCCTATGGAAATCCCCAATCTGCCACAAACTGTAACTCTAAATTGAAGAGCCCCCCCCCCCCAAACAAAAAAAATCAACCTTCTAACAGTTAATAACCTAAGGACTAAAAGTAAAGTTGAAGAAATGTGGAAAACATTCTGATGGAAAACTGTTTTTTTTTTTTTTTTTTGGACAGTTACTGTACCACACATTAGGTGTTTTTTTGGTTCAATCATAACAACGAATAAATGTACTGTCCTTCATTTCTGAATGCCAGTTCTACACTTGCACATTATATTCGTCTGTTGATCATATCCCCTATGATCTTGTACCCAGGGCACATATTCATCTATTGATCTCATCCCCTATGTCCATGTACCCAGGGCACATATTCATCTGTTGATCACATTCCCTATTAACTTGACCCAGGGCACATAATCTTCTGTTGATCACATCCCCTATGACCTTGTGTGTATGGTACATATTCATTTGTTGATAACATCCCCTATGACCTTGTACCCAGGGTGCATATTCATCTGGTAATCACATCCCCTATGATCTTGTACCTAGGGTACATATTCATCTGTTGATCACATTCCCTGTGAACTTGAGCCAAATGCACATATTCATCTGTTGATCAAATCCCCTATGACCTTGTACCCAGAGTGCATATTCATCTGTTAATCACATTCTCTATGAAGTTGTACCCAGGGCACATATTCTTCTGTTTATCTCATCCCCTATGACCTTGTACCCAGGGCACATATCCATCTGTTGATCCCATTCCCTATGACCTTGTACCCAGGTCACCTAATCATCTGTTGATCACATCCCCTATGACCTTGGACCCAGGGTACATATTCATCTGTTGATCACAACCCCTATGACCTTGTACCCAGGGCACATATCCATCTGTTGATCCCATTCCCTATGACCTTGTACCCAGGTCACATAATCATCTGTTGATCACATCCCCTATGACCTTGGACCCAGGGTACATATTCATCTGTTGATCACAACCCCTATGACATTGTACCCAGGGCACATGTTCAACTGTTGATTACATATCCTATGACCTTGTACCGAGGGTGCATAGTCATATGTTAATCACATCCCTTATGACCTTGTACCCAAAGTGAATATCCATCTATTGATTACATATCCTATGACCTTGTACCCAGGGCACATGTTCACCTGTTAATAACAAACCCTATAACCTTGTACCCAGGGCACATATTCATCTGTTGATTACATACCCTATGACCTTGTACCCAGGGGCACATGTTCATCTGTTGATTACAAACCCTAAGACCTTGTACCCAGACACATGTTCATCTGTTGATTACATAACCTATGACCTTGTACCAATGGCACATGCTCATGTGTTGATTACATACCCTATGATCTTGTACCCAGGGCACATGCTCATCTGTAGATTAAATATCCCATGAACTTGTACCCAGGGCACATGTTCATGTGTTGATTACATATCCTATGTCCTTGTACACAGGGCATATAGTCATCTGTTGATCACATCCCTTATGAACTTGTACCCAGGGCACATATTCATCTGCTGATCACATCCACTATGACCTATTACACAGGCTACATAGTCATCTGTTGATAACATACCCAACGACCTTGTGCTTAGGGCACATATTCATCTGTTGATCACTTCCCCTATGACCTTGTACCCAGGGCACATATTCATCTGTTGATCACATCCCCTATGACCTTGTACCCAGGGCACATATTCATCTGATGAACGCATCCACTAGACCTTGTACCCAGAGCACATATTCATCTTTTGAGCACATCCTGTATGACCTTGTACCCAGGGCACATCTCTATCTGTTGATTACATATTCTATGACCTTGTACTCAGTATGCATATTCATCTGGTAATCACATCCCCTATGATCTTGTACCCAGGGTGCATATTCATCTGTTCATAATTTAATAGGTTCATAGATAGGTACTAGGCTATCAGCCCAAGGGCCTACGTAAGCCTAGCCAACAAGGTTCCCTGGCTTACGTCACCCAAGAAAGTTAATTTCCTGTGTCCCTGTTGAGCAGAGCCACAGAAGTGATCCCTGAGGATTCCATATAACCTTAAACCCATAGTGCATATTCATCTGTTAATCAAATTCCCTATGACCTTGTACCCAGGACAAATATTCATCTGTTGATCACATTCCTTATGACTTTGTACCCAGGGCACATGTTCATCTGTTGATTACATACCCTATGACCTTGTACCCAGGGCACATGCAAATCTGTTGATTACATACCCTATAACCTTGTACCAAGGGCACATGTCCATATGTTGATTACATATCCTATTATATTGTACCCAGGACACATGTTCATCCATTGATTACATATCCTATGACATTGTACCCTGGGCACATGTTCATCTGTTGATTATATATCCTATGACCTTGTACCCATGGCACATGTTTATCTGTTGATTACATATCGTATGACCTTGTTCCAAGGGCCCATATTCATCTGTTGATCACATCCACTATGACCTTGTACTGAGGGTGCATAATCTTCTGCTGATAACATCCCCTATGATCTTGTACCCAGGGAACATATTCATCTGTTGAACACATCCCCTATAACCCTGTATGTAGGGCACATATTCATCTGTTGATCACATCCCCTATGATCTTGTACCCAGGGCACATAGTCATCTGTTGATCACATCCCCTATGACCCTGTTCCTAGGGTGCATATTCATCTGTTAATCACATCCCCTATGATCTTGTACCCAGGGTGCATATTCATCTGTTCATAAGTTCATAGGTTCATAGGTAGGTACTAGGCTATCAGGCTAAGGGTCTAAGTAAGCCTAGCCAACAAAGTTCCCTGGCTTACACCACCCAAGAAAGTTAATTCCCTGTGTCGCTGTCGAGCAGAGCCACAGACGTGATCCCTGGGGATGTATTTCCTATTTCCTATCCACTCATCAAGATTTTTCTTGAAGAGTGCTAATGAGGAACTTTGCTTGACATAGATAGCTAGCTTGTTCCAGAGTATAGGAAGTCTCTGGGATAGGAATCTATCCCTCCAGCATGTCCTGTTTTATGTGGTGACAAGGTTTAGGTCCCTAGAACATGTAGCTTGGAGGGACTGGGATTTCTTTAGGTGTAGCATGTCCAACAGCTCTGGGTTTAACATAGGCTTATATGTTAGGCAGAGATCTCCTAGGAGAAGGCGATATGCTACAGAGTAAAGCTGGATTTTTTTGAGACTGTCAGTGTAGGGCATCTGTTTGAGGCCAGTAATCTGCTTTGTGAGGTACTTCTTTGGCCTTTTCAGCTGCTGCAGATGTCTTGTGAGGTACATTCAAAAAGGGGCATTGTACTCTATAATGAGTCTAATGAGTGCCGAGTAGAGGGGAACAATGATCTCTTTTTTCCTGGATAAGAACCCTTTTGTGATGAGGTGTGTCACATAGAAGGATTTCCTGATTACTGTGGTGATGTGATTATCAAAGGAGAAACTACTGTCCACCTGGGTCCCAAGGTCTCTTATCACACATTTGACATTAAGTAGACTGCTGTTTATGTGGGAGTTCATGGGTACAAAGTTTTTACCAAAGGGGATGACAATGCACTTTTTGGCATTGAGCTTCAGGCTATGCCTCTGACACCAGACATCTGTCTCACTGAGGCCCTTCTGTAGGATGTCCACATCATTTGGAGACTCAACTATGGCTCCTGGTTTGCAGTAATCTGCGAACTTAGTTAATCAGCGGCCTTCTGTGTTAGCCTGTACTTCAGTGAAGTAGATACCAAACAGGAAAGGTCCCAGGACTGAACCCTGTGGTACTCCACTTGTCACTCGTTTGAGTCAGATTTGGAGTCTGGAACTTTTACAGTATGGGTTCTGTCAGTGAGCCAGTTAGCAACCCATCTTGTGACATAGGGATTTATACCTAGTTTAGTGAGTTTAGCTATAATTACAGAATGGGGGATGGTGTTGAAAACCTTGGTGAGGTCAAGATAGGCTGTGTGAACCACCTTACCCTCGTCTACGGCTTTGGTGACTGCCTCAAAGAAGTCGATCAGGCTCAGAAGGCATGATCTGCCTTTTACAAACCCAATCTGGGTGAGGTCAAGAGTTTGCAAATTACCAATGTCTTTGTTTATGAGTTCCATGATGATATGTTCCATGGCCTTGCAGACCAGGCTCATCAGGCTCATAGGGCGGTAGTTCCCAGAATCAGTGGTGGCTCCCCCTTTGTGGAGTGGAATAACTGTTGCTGTGCGCCATTCAGTGGGCACAAAGCCTGATGTGAGACTATGATTGAAAATGGTGCTTAGGTGGGGAGCCAGTTCATTCTGAAGTTCATGTAAAACGCAGGCTGGGATGTTGTCCAGTCCCATGGAAGCTGTGTTTTTAGTTTAAGAGAGTGCAGCTTTTACCTGCATAGATGTGATTACAGGGACTCTGCATTCTTCCTGTAGAGATATGGACCCTTTAGGGGGTGAGGGGGGGGGGGTAAAGTTAGCACTGAACCTATCTGCCAGGATGTTGGCAATATCAGTTGGTTCTGTAATTTTTGTGTCGTTGTGCTGTAACTCAGAGCAGATCTGGGTGTTGCCATTGAGATTCTTGACATAGCTATAGAATGTTTTATGGTTGCCCTTAGAATCAGTGCCAATTTTGTTTTCGTAGCTAACTTTGGAGGATCTTATAAGGGATCTCAGCTTCTTACTCAGGCTGACCAGGGGGCTCCTCCACTCATGGGATTTTACTCTCTTTTGCAGCATTTATTCCTTCTGTTGCAGAGTTTTTTTATGGCAGGGACAACCAGATTGGCTTCCTTTTTTTGGAGGATAGCGTCTTGGTTCTGTTTGGAATAGCATGATCCATGCACTCGTGTAAGTGCTTATAGAGTGCATTTGTGTAGGATTCAGCAGTCATAACTGTATTGTCCATCTGCATGGGTGTCATGAAGTTCGCACTTCTGTCTTAAGAAGCATGAATTTGGCTTTGGAGAAATTTTTTACCTTGGTTTCCTTAATGGTGGGTGGGGACAGGATGTGGATATCTAGGGTGATTAGATTATGGTTGGATCTGACCAATGAGGAGTTGACTTCAGGTGGAACACTGGTCACTCATTGGTAATGACTAAGTCTAGGATATTGTTGCCCCTGGTGGTGGTGTGGATAAGATGATCCAGGGCATTGGAATTTATGAATTCCAGAAAGCGATGAGGGAAGGAGTTGGTACATGAGTAGTTTTCCCATTTAATGTTGGGTAGTTGAAATTGCCCATTATTAGGGTGTTTGGTTGAACCCTAATATTTTCCAGAATATCAAGAAAAGAGAAGTGGGAATCCTGGGGCATGGTGGGAGATCTGTAGCATGCTACAATTTGGATTGCAGTTTTGCCCAGAGTTAGTTTCACTTGGATAGCCTCGGATGCATTATGCTGCACAACTAGCCTGAAGGTCTGGATATCCTTAATGAATATGGACACACCTCTACATTTGTTGTCCTGGTCCAGGTTAGATGGCTGAAAAGTGTGGTATGAGTTATAGCCTGGTAATGCAGAGGTGCTCTCTAGAGCCTTGAACCAGGTCTCAGTCACTGCACAGATATCGATGTTCTCCATTTTAAGGAGTGCCTCGAGTAAGTGCATTTTGAGATTTACACTTCTAGCATTGAGTAACATTACCCTCAGTTTTTGCTTGCCTGTTCCTTTTACAGTGGTGAATTTGTCATTTGAACCTTGCCTAAAAAAGTCACTATAGGGACAGCAAGACCCTTAGTCAGTATCCAGAATCCCAGGGGCAACAGGTGCAGGCCATCTCTGGCAAAGCAACATGGTCTGTTGACCATGTCATCTCAGGCAGACAGATACTGTAACCCCTTAGAATGACACCAGAAGCTTAGCCAATTGTTAAAGTCAATCATTTTGTCCTTGTACTGCGGTATCATTCTGGGCGATGGCAGGAAGCTACTCAGGGCTAGGGTCGTACCTACCTGGGCTACAAGATCATAGAGCTCTACCATGTCTCTTTTCATGTAGTCCAGGGAGGTACGTCTCAGGTCATTTACACCAACATGGACAATGACAAAGTCATATTTGTACTTGTTGAGGAGTAACCTGAGTGCGTGGATTATGTGGCTTATCCTGGCACCTGACAGGCAGCTGATAGTAAACTTCTCCTTGTTTAGCCTGGTGAGTGGGACATCAGTGTGCCTGACTATAGAGTCATCTATGACTAGTGTGTTGGGTACGTAGTTTTGCCTTATGGGCTTTGGTTTATTGGAACACTGAGTTTGTGCGCTATATGTCATTTGGGTTGTGTTGGGGGGGTGGAGATTGCGTTTCTGCTTTGGAATTCTCTGTTGCTTGAGAAGATTATTATTGAGAGCCTTCATGAATGTTTTTGTGTTACTATGTGTAGATTTTGGTGGTGTAGGTTTAGTGTGATTATGTGATGAGTGTGGTGTGGTGCAAGTGTTTACCTTCTCCTCTTGACTGTCAAGTTCAGTCTTGGTTGGAGAGAGCTTTACCTCCAGTTTGTCTAGATAAGTGCATCTCTCACAGGTTGTGGGGTTGGGTGGTAGGAGGAGATGGTTGTCTGTGTACATGATGAAATTGCTGCATTGACCCAAGATGCCCAGATTCATCAGATAGACAGGAGAGAACACTGGGAGATGACCCTTGGACATGCCTGAATAAAAAACTACTTTCCTCTAGACAAGTGAGGAAAGTGAGTATAAGAGCAGTTTTTCTCTAAGCAAGTGAGGAAAGTAAATACAGAAACCTGTTTTCCTCTAGATAAAAAGGAAGGCTGAGTGCTGTAGTAATTCATAACTTATTTAGTGCTAACAACATGTTCTGTACAAGTGCTGAGCACGGATAAGGAAATTCAAGTGCTAACACTAAGAATTTGTACCTGGATCTTGTGGTAGATAGGCTACCTAGTGCTACCACTCCCAGTGATAAGCTAGAATGCTTCCATCCAACACAGAAAGGCTTGGGGGGGGGCTCAGAAGATTATAAACAGACCTGGATAAAGGAAATCTGTATCTGGACTAGACTAGTTACAGGAATGGTGGGAAACAAGTGCACATGCGAGCATTTGAACCAGAAAGTTGAAAGAGATGGAAAAATTGCCGAAACGGCCAATAAACTACAATTTCTGGGCCAGAAACCACTCTTGTGGTAGATAGACTACCTAGTGCTTATCACTCTCACAGATAAGCTAGAAGGCTTCCCTCCAACACAGAAAGGCTTGGGGGGCTCAGAAGGTCGGTTGATCACATTCGGTATGAACTTGTACCCAGGGCACATATTCATCTGTTGATCACAACCTGTATGACCATGTACCCAGGGCACATATTCACCTGTTGATCAAAACCCGTATGTCCTTGTACCCAGGGCACACATTCATCTTTTGATCACATACCCAATGACCTTGTACACAGGACACATAATAATCTGTTGATTACGTACCCTATGAACTTGTACCCATGGAACATGTTCATCTGCAGATCACAAACCCTATGACCTTGTACCCAGGGCACAGGTTCATCTGCTGATTACGTACCCTATGACCTTGTACCCAGGGCAAATATTCATCTGTTGATTACATGCCCTATAACCTTGTACCCAGGGCACATGTTCATGTGTTGATTACATATCCTATGACCTTGTACCCAGGGCACATATTCATCTGTTGATCACATTTCCTATGTCCATGTGCCCAGAGTTCATATTCATCTGTTGATCACAACCCCTATAACCTTGTACCCATGGCCCATACACATTTGTTTATCATATCCCCTATGACGTTGTATGCAGGGCACATATTTGTCTGTTGATCACATTCCCTATGACCTACGACCCAGGGTGCCTAGTCATCTGTCGATCACATGCCCTATGACCTTTAGCGCAGGGTGCATAGTCATCTGTTGATCACAACCTCTAGGACCTTGTATCCAGGGTGCATATTCATCTGTTGGTCACATCCCCTACGATCTTGTACCCAAGGCACATATTCATCTGTTGATTTCATCCCCTAAATCCTTGTACCCTGGGCACATATTCATTTGTTGATCACATCCCTTATTATTTTTTACCCACGGCACATATCTGTTGATCACATCCCTATGACCTGATACCCAGGGCACATATTCATTGGTTGATAACATTCCCATGACTTTGTACCCAGGGCACATATTCATCTGTTGATTACATATTCTATTATCTTGAACCCAGGGCACATATTTACCTGTTGATCACATACCTTATGACCTAGTACGCTAGGCACATATTCATCTGTTGATTACATAGTCTATGACCGTGTAGCCAGGGTGCATATTCATCTGTTAATCACATCCCCTGTGACCTTGTACCTCGGGCACATATTCATATGTTGATCACATTCCCTATAATGTTGTACCCAGGGCACATTTTCATCTGTTGATCACATTACCTATGAACTTGTACCCACGGCATATATTCATCTGTTGATCACCTTCCCTATGACTTTGACCTAGGGCACATAATGTTCTGCTGATCACATCCCCTGTGACCTTGTGCATATGGTACATATTCATTTGCTGATAACATCCCCTATGACCCTGTACCCAGGGTGTATATTCATCTGTTCATCACATTCCCTATGACCTTGTACCCAGGGCACATAATCATCTGTTGATCAAATCCCTTATGACCTTGTACTGAGGGTGCCTATTCATCTGTTGATCACATCACATATTACCTTGTACCCAGGGCACATAATCATCTGTTGATCACATTGCCTATGACCTTGCACCATCTGTTGATTACATATTCTATGACCTTGTTCCCAGGGTGCGCATTCATCTGTTGATCACATTCCCTGTGACCTTATACCAGAGCACATATTCATATGTTTATAACAGCCCCTATTACCTTGTACCCAGGGCACATATTCATCTGTTGATAACAGTCCCTATGACCTTGTACCAAAGGAACATAGTCATATGTTGATTACACAGTCTACGATCTTGTATCCAGTGTGCACATTCATCTGTTGATCACATCCCCTGTGATCTTGTACCCAGGGCACATATTCATTTCTTGATCACATCCCCTATCACCTTGTACCCAGGCCACAGGTTCATCTGTTGATTACATACCCTATAACTTTGTACCCAGGGCATATGTTCATCGATTGATTACATATCCTTTGACTTTGTACCCAGGGCACATGTTCTGTTGATTACATATGCTAATACCTTGCTGCCAGGGCACATGTTCATCTGTTGATTACATATCCTAATACGTTGTATCAGGGCACATGTTCAACTATTGATTACATATCCTATTACTTTGTACCCAGGGCACATGTTCTTCTGTTGATTACATATTCTATGCCTCTGTACCCAAGGTGGATAGTCATATGTTGATCACATCCCCTATGACCTTGTATCCAGGGTGCACATCCATCTGTTGATTACATACACTATGACCTTGTACCCAGGGCACATATTAACTTGTTGATTACATACCCTATGACTTTGTACCCAGGGTACATATTCACCTGTTGATCACATCCCCTATGACCTTGTACCCAGGGCACATGTTCATCTGTTGATTACATATCTTATGACTCTGTACCCAGTGTGCATAATCATATGTTGATCACATCCCCTATGACCTTGTAACCAGGGCACTTATTCATCTGTTGATAACATCCCCTATGACCTTCTACCCAGGGCACATATTAATCTGTTGATTACATACTCTATGGCCTTGTACCCAGGGCATATATTCATCTGTTGATCACATCCCCTATGACCTTGTACCCAGGGCACATATTCATCTGTTGATAACATCCCCTATGACCTTGTACCCAGGGTGCATATTCATCTGGTAATCACATCCCCTATGATCTTGTACCTAGGGCACATATTCATCTGTTGATCACATTCCCTATGAACTTGAGCCAAATGCACATATTCATCTGTTGATCAAATCCCCTATGACCTTGTACCTAGAGTGCATATTCATCTGTTAATCACATTCTCTATGAACTTGTACCGAGGGCACATATTCTTCTGTTTATCTCATCCCCTATGACCTTGTACCCAGGGCACATATCCTTCTGTTGATCCCATTCCCTATGACCTTGTACCCAGGTCACATAATCATCTGTTGATCACATCCCCTATGACCTTGGACCCAGGGTACATATTCATCTGTTGATCACAACCCCTATGACATTGTACCCAGGGCACATGTTCAACTGTTGATTACATATCCCATGACCTTGTACCGAGGATGCATAGTCATATGTTAATCACATCCTCTATGACCTTGTACCCAAAGTGAATATCCATCTATTGATTACATATCCTATGACCTTGTACCCAGGGCACATGTTCATCTGTTAACAACAAACCCTATCACCTTGTACCCAGGGCACATATTCATCTGTTGATAACATACCCTATGACCTTGTACCCAGGGGCACATGTTCATCTGTTGATTACAAACCCTAAGACCTTGTACCCAGGCACATGTTCATCTGTTGATTACATAACCTATGACCTTGTACCAATGGCACATGCTCATGTGTTGATTACATACCCTATGATCTTGTACCCAGGGCACATGTTCATCTGTAGATTACATATCCCATGAACTTGTACGCAGGGCACATGTTCATGTGTTGATTACATATCCTATGACCTTGTACACAGGGTATATAGTCATCTGTTGATCACATCCCTTATGAACTTGTACCCAGGGCACATATTCATCTGCTGATCACATCCACTATGACCTATTACACAGGCTGCATAGTCATCTGTTGATAACATACCCGACGACCTTGTGCTTAGGGCACATATTCATCTGTTAATCACTTCCCCTATGACCTTGTATCCAGGGCACATATTCATCTGTTGATCACATCCCCTATGACCCTGTACCCAGGGCACATATTCATCTGATGAACGCATCCACTAGACCTTGTACCCAGAGCACATATTCATCTTTTGAGCACATCCTGTATGACCTTGTACCCAGGGCACATCTCCATCTGTTGATTACATATTCTATGACCTTGTACTCAGTATGCATATTCATCTGGTAATCACATCCCCTATGATCTTGTACCCAGGGTGCATATTCATCTGTTCATAAGTTAATAGGTTCATAGATAGGTACTAGGCTATCAGCCCAAGGGCCTACGTAAGCCTAGCCAACAAGGTTCCCTGGCTTACGTCACCCCAGAAAGTTAATTTCCTGTGTCCCTGTTGAGCAGAGCCACAGAAGTGATCCCTGGGGATTCCATATAACCTTAAACCCATAGTGCATATTCATCTGTTAATCAAATTCCCTATGACCTTGTTCCCAGGACAAATATTCATCTGTTGATCACATTCCTTATGACTTTGTACCCAGGGCACATGTTCATCTGTTGATTACATACCCTATGACCTTGTACCCAGGGCACATGCAAATCTGTTGATTACATACCCTATAACCTTGTACCAAGGGCACATGTCCATATGTTGATTACATATCCTATTATATTGTACCCAGGACACTTGTTCATCCATTGATTACATATCCTATGACATTGTACCCCGGGGACATGTTCATCTGTTGATTATATATCCTATGACCTTGTACCCATGGCACATGTTTATCTGTTGATTACATATTGTATGACCTTGTTCCAAGTGCCCATATTCATCTGTTGATCACATCCACTATGACCTTGTACTGAGGGTGCATAATCTTCTGCTGATAACATCCCCTATGATCTTGTACCCAGGGAACATATTCATCTGTTGAACACATCCCCTATAACCCTGTATGTAGGGCACATATTCATCTGTTGATCACATCCCCTATGATCTTGTACCCAGGGCACATAGTCATCTGTTGATCACATCCCCTATGACCTTGTTCCTAGGGTGCATATTCATCTGTTAATCACATCCCCTATGATCTTGTACCCAGGGTGCATATTCATCTGTTCATAAGTTCGTAGGTTCATAGGTAGGTACTAGGCTATCAGGCTAAGGGTCTAAGTAAGCCTAGCCAACAAAGTTCCCTGGCTTACGCCACCCAAGAAAGTTAATTCCCTGTGTCGCTGTCGAGCAGAGCCACAGAAGTGATCCCTGGGGATGTATTTCTTATTTCCCATCCACTCATCAAGATTTTTCTTGAAGAGTGCTAATGAGGAACTTTGCTTGACATAGATAGGTAGCTTGTTCCAGAGTATAGGAAGTCTCTGGGACAGGAATCTATCCCTCCAGCATGTCCTGTTTTATGTGGTGACAAGGTTTAGGTCCCTAGAACATGTAGCTTGGAGGGACTGGGATTTCTTTAGGTGTAGCATGTCCAACAGCTCTGGGTTTAACATAGGCTTATATGTTAGGCAGAGATCTCCTAGGAGGAGGCGATATGCTACAGAGTTAAGCTGGATTTTTTTGAGACGGTCAGTGTAGGGCATCTGTTTGAGGCCAGTAATCTGCTTTGTGAGGTACTTCTGTGGCCTTTTCAGCTGCTGCAGATGTCTTGTGAGGTACATTCAAAAAGGGGCATTGAACTCTATAATGGGTCTAATGAGTACCGTGTAGAGGGGAACAATGATCTCTTTTTTCCTGGATAAGAACCCTTTTGTGATGAGGTGTGTCACATAGAAGGATTTCCTGATTACTGTGGTGATGTGATTATCAAAGGAGAGACTACTGTCCACCTGGGTCCCAAGGTCTCTTATCACACATTTGACATTAAGTAGACTGCTGTTTATGTGGGAGTTCATGGGTACAAAGTTTTTACCAAAGGGGATGACAATGCACTTTTTGGCATTGAGCTTCAGGCTATGCCTCTGACACCAGACATCTGTCTCACTGAGGCCTTTCTGTAGGATGTCCACATCATTTGGGGACTCAACTATGGCTCCTAGTTTGCAGTAATCTGCGAACTTAGTTAATCAGAGGCCTTCTGTGTTAGCCTGTACTTCAGTGAAGTAGATACCAAACAGGAAAGATCCCAGGACTGAATCCTGTGGTACTCCACTCGTCACTCGTTTGAGTCAGATTTGGAGTCTGGAACTTTTACAGTATGGGTTCTGTCAGTGAGCCAGTTGGCAACCCATCTTGTGACATAGGGATTTATACCTAGTTTAGTGAGTTTAGCTATAATTACAGAATGGGGGATGGTGTCGAAAACCTTGGTGAGGTCAAGATAGGCTGTGTGAACCACCTTACCCTCGTCTATGGCTTTGGTGACTGCCTCAAAGAAGTCGATCAGGCTCAGAAGGCATCTGGGTGAGGTCAAGAGTTTGCAAATTACCAATGTCTTTGTTTATGAGTTCCATGATGATATGTTCCATGGCCTTGCAGACCAGGCTCATAGGGCGATAGTTCCCAGAATCAGTGGTGGCTCCCCCTTTGTGGAGTGGAATAACTGTTGCTGTGCGCCATTCAGTGGACACAAAGCCTGATGTGAGACTATGATTGAAAATGGTGCTTGGGTGGGGAGCCAGTTCATTCTGAAGTTCATGTAAAACGCAGGCTGGGATGTTGTCCGGTCCCATGGATGCTGTGTTTTTAGTTTAAGAGAGTGCAGCTTTTACCTGCATAGATGTGATTACAGGGACTCTGCATTCTTCCTGTATAGATATGGGCCCTTTAGTGGGTGAGGGGGGGGGGGGTAAAGTTAGCACTGAACCTATCTGCCAAGATGTTGGCAATATCAGTTGTTTCTGTAATTTTTGTGTCGTTGTGTTGTAACTCAGAGCAGATCTATGTGTTGCCATTGAGATTCTTGACATAGCTATAGAATGTTTTATGGTTGCCCTTAGAATCAGTGCCAATTTTGTTTTCGTAGCTAACTTTGGAGGATCTTATAAGGGATCTCAGCTTCTTACTCAGGCTGACCAGGGGGCTCTTCCACTCATCAGATTTTACTCTCTTTTGCAGCATTTATTCCTTCTGTTGTAGAGTTTGTTTATGGCAGGGACCACCAGATTGGCTTCCTTTTTTTGGAGGATAGCATCTTGGTTCTGTTTGGAATAGCATGATCCATGCACTCGTGTAAGTGCTTATAGAGTGCATTTGTGTAGGATTCAGCAGTCATAACTGTATTTTCCATCTGCATGGGTGTCATGAAGTTCGCACTTCTATCTTAAGAAGCATGAATTTGGCTTTGGAGAAATTTTTTACCTTGGTTTCCTTAATGGTGGGTGGGGACAGGATGTGGATATCTAGGGTGATTAGATTATGGTTGGATCTGACCAATGAGGAATTGACTTCAGGTGTGGAACACCGGTCACGCTTTGGTAATGACTACGTCTAGGATATTGTTGCCCCTGGTGGTGGTGTGGATAAGATGATCCAGGGCATTGGAATTTATGAATTCCAGAAAGCGATGAGGGAAGGAGTTGGTACATGAGTAGTTTTCCCATTTAATGTTGGGTAGTTGAAATTGCACATTATTAGGGTGTTTGGTTGAACCCTAATATTTTCCAGAATATCAAGAAAAGAGAAGTGGGAATCCTGGGGCATGGTGGGAGATCTGTAGCATGCCACAATTTCGATTGCAGTTTTGCCCAGAGTTAGTTTCACTTGGATAGCCTCGGATGCATTATGCTGCACAACTAGCCTGAAGGTGTGGATATCCTTAATGAATATGGACACACCTCTGCATTTGTTGTCCTGGTCCAGGTTAGATGGCTGAAAAGTGTGGTATGAGTTATAGCCTGGTAATGCAGAGGTGCTCTCTAGAGCCTTGAACCAGGTCTCAGTCACTGCACAGATATCGATGTTCTCCATTTTAAGGAGTGCCTTGAGTGAGTGCATTTTGAGATTTACACTTCTAGCATTGAGTAACATTACCCTCAGTTTTTGCTTGCCTGTTCCTGTTACAGTGGTGAATTTGTCATTTGAACCTTGCCTAAAAAAGTTACTATAGGGGCAGCAAGACCCTTAGCCAGTATCCAGAATCCCAGGGGCAACAGGTGCAGGCCATCTCTGGCAAAGCACCATGGTCTGTTGACCATGTCATCTCAGGCAGACAGATACTGGAACCCCTTAGAATGACACCAGAAGCTTAGCCAATTGTTAAAGTCAATCATTTTGTCCTTGTACTGCGGTATCATTCTGGGCAATGGCAGGAAGCTACTCAGGGCTAGGGTCATACCTGCCTGGGCTACAAGATCATAGAGCTCTACCTTGTCTCTTTTCATGTAGTCCAGGGAGGTACGTCTCAGGTCATTTACACCAACATGGACAATGACAGAATTATATTTGTACTTGTTGAGGAGTAACCTGAGTGTGTGGATTATGTGTCTTATCCTGGCACCTGACAGGCAGCTGATAGTAACCTTCTCCTTGTTTAGCCTGGTGAGTGGGACATCAGTGTGCCTGACTATAGAGTCATCTATGACTAGTGTGTTGGGTAAGTAGTTTTGCCTTATGGGCTTTGGTTTATTGGAACACTGAGTTTGTGCGCTATATGTCATTTGGGTTGTGTTGGGGGGTGGAGATTGCGTTTCTGCTTTGGATGTCTCTGTTGCTTGAGAAGATTATTATTGAGAGCCTTCATGAATGTTTTTGTGTTTCTATGTGTGGATTTTGGTGGTGTAGGTTTAGTGTGATTATGTGATGAGTGTGGTGTGGTGCAAGTGTTTACCTTCTCCTCTTGACTGTCAAGTTCAGTCTTGGTTGGAGAGAGCTTTACCTCCAGTTTGGCTAGATAAGTGCATCTCTCACAGGTTGTGGGGTTGGGTGGTAGGAGAAGATCGTTGTCTGTGTACATGATGAAATTGCTACATTGACCCAAGATGCCCAGATTCATCAGATAGACAGGAGAGAACACTGGGAGATGACCCTTGGACATGCCTGAATAAAAAACTACTTTCCTCTAGTCAAGTGAGGAAAGTGAGTATAAGAGCAGTTTTTCTCTAAGCAAGTGAGGGAAGTAAATACAGAAATCTGTTTACCTCTAGATGAAGAGGAAGGCTGAGTGCTGTAGTAACAACATGTTCTGTATAAGGAAATTCAAGTGCTAACACTAAGAATTTGTACCTGGATCTTGTGGTAGATAGGCTACCTAGTGCTACCACTCCCAGTGATAAGCTAGAATGCTTCCATCCAACACAGAAAGGCTTGGGGGGGGGGGGTTCAGAAGCTGATAAACAGACCTGGATAAAGGAAATCTGTATCTGGACTAGACTAGTTACAGGAATGGTGGGAAACAAGCGCACATGCGAGCTTTTGAACCAGAAAGTTGAAAGAGATGGAAAAATTGCCGAAACGGCCAATTAACTACAATTTCTGGGCCAGAAACCACTCTTGTGGTAGATAGACTACCTAGTGCTTATCACTCTCACAGATAAGCTAGAAGGCTTCCCTCCAACACAGAAAGGCTTGGGGGGCTCAGAAGGTCGGTTGATCACATTCGGTATGAAATTGTACCCAGGGCACATATTCATCTGTTGATCACAACCTGTATGACCATGTACCCAGGGCACATATTCACCTGTTGATCAAAACCCATATGTCCTTGTACCCAGGGCACACATTCATCTTTTGATCACATACCCAATGACCTTGTACACAGGGCACATATTAATCTGTTGATTACATACCCTATGAACTTGTACCCAGGGAACATGTTCATCTGCAGATCACAAACCCTATGACCTTGTACCCAGGGCGCAGGTTCATCTGTTGATTACGTACCCTATGACCTTGTACCCAAGGCAAATATTTTCATCTGTTGATTACATGCCCTATAACCTTGTACCCAGGGCACATGTTCATGTGTTGATTACATATCCTATGACCTTGTACCCAGGGCACATATTCATCGGTTGATCACATTTCCTATGCCCATGTGCCCAGAGTTCATATTCATCTGTTGATCACAACCCCTATAACCTTGTACCCAGGGCCCATATGCATTTGTTTATCATATCCCCTATGACCTTGCATGCAGGGCACATATTTGTCTGTTGATCACATTCCCTATGACCTACGACTCAGTGTGCATAGTCATCTGTCGATCACAACCTCTAGGACCTTGTATCCCGGGTGCATATTCGTCTGTTGGTCACATCCCCTACGATCTTGTACCCAAGGCACATATTCATCTGTTGATTTCATCCCCTAAATCCTTGTACCCTGGGCACATATTCATTTGTTGATCACATCCCTTATTATCTTTTGCCCACGGCACATATCTGTTGATCACATCCCTATGACCTGATACCCAGGGCACATATTCATTGGTTGAAAACATTCCCATGACTTTGTACCCAGGGCACATATTCATCTGTTGATTACATATTCTATTATCTTGAACCCAGGGCACATATTTACCTGTTGATCACATACCTTATGACCTAGTATGCTAGGCACATATTCATCGGTTGATTACATAATCTATGACCGTGTAGCCAGGGTGCATATTCATCTGTTAATCACATCCCCTGTTACCTTGTACCTAGGGCACATATTCATATGTTGATCACATCCACTATGATGTTGTACCCTGGGCACATTTTCATCTGTTGATCACATTAACTATGAACTTGTACCCACGGCATATATTCATCTGTTGATCACCTTCCCTATGACCTTGACCTAGGGCACATAATCTTCTGCTGATCACATCCCCTATGACCTTGTGCATATGGTACATATTCATTTGCTGATAACATCCCCTATGATCCTGTACCCAGGGTGTATATTCATCTGTTCATCACATTCCCTATGATGTTGCACCCAGGGCACATAATCATCTGTTGATCAAATCCCTTATGACCTTGTACTGAGGGTGCCTATTCATCTGTTGATCACATCACATATTACCTTGTACCCAGGGCACATAATCATCTGTTGATCACATTGCCTATGACCTTGCACCATCTGTTGATTACATATTCTATGACCTTGTTCCCAGGGTGCGCATTCATCTGTTGATCACATCCCCTGTGACCTTATACCAGAGCACATATTCATCTGTTTATAACAGCCCCTATTACCTTGTACCCAGGGCACATATTCATCTGTTGATAACAGTCTCTATGACCTTGTACCAAAGGAACATAGTCATATGTTGATTACACAGTCTACGATCTTGTATCCAGTGTGCACATTCATCTGTTGATCACATCCCCTGTGATCTTGTACCCAGGGCACATATTCATTTCTTGATCACATCCCCTATCACCTTGTACCCAGGCCACAGGTTCATCTGTTGATTACATACCCTATAACTTTGTACCCAGGGCATATGTTCATCGATTGATTACATATCCTTTGACTTTGTACCCAGGGCACATGTTCTGTTGATTACATATGCTAATACCTTGCTTCCAGGGCACATGTTCATCTGTTGATTACATATCCTAATACGTTGTATCAGGGCACATGTTCATCTATTGATTACATATCCTATTACTTTGTACCCAGGGCACATGTTCTTCTGTTGATTACATATTCTATGCCTCTGTACCCAAGGTGGATAGTCATATGTTGATCACATCCTCTATGACCTTGTATCCAGGGTGCACATCCATCTGTTGATTACATACACTATGACCTTGTACCCAGGGCACACATTAACTTGTTGATTACATACGCTATGACTTTGTACCCAGGGCACATATTCATCTGTTGATCACATCCCTTATGACCTTGTACCCAGGGCACATGTTCATCTGTTGATTACATATCCTATGACTCTGTACCCAGTGTGCATAGTCATATGTTGATCACATCCCCTATGACCTTGTAACCAGGGCACATATTCATCTGTTGATAACATCCCCTATGACCTTGTACCCAGGGCACATATTAATCTGTTGATTACATATTCTATGGCCTTGTACCCAGGGCATATATTCATCTGTTGATCACATCCCCTATGACCTTGTACCCAGGGCACATATTCATCTGTTGATAACATCTCCTATGACCTTGTACACAAGGTGCATATTCATCTGTTGATCACAACCCCTATGACCTTGTACCCAGGATGCATAGTCATATGTTGATCACATCCCCAATGATCTTGTTACCAGGGCACATATTCATTGGTTAATCACATAACCTATGACCTTGTACCGAAGGCACGTATTCATCTGTTGATAACATCTCCTATGACCTTGTACACAAGGTGCATATTCATCTGTTGATCACATTCCCTATGACTTTGTACCCAGGATGCATAGTCATATGTTGAACACGTCCCCTATGAACTTGTAACCAGCACACATATTCATCTGTTGATCACATCCCCTATTATCCTGTATGCAGGGCACATTTTCATCTGTTGATGTCATTCCCTGTGAACTTGTATGCAGTGCACATATTCATCTGTTGATCACATCTCCTATGACTTATTACACAGGCTGCATAGTCATCTGTTGATAACATACCCTATGACCTTGTACTCAGGGAAAATATTCATATGTTGATTACGTACCCTATGACTTTGTACCCAGGGCACATGTTCATGTGTTGATTACATATCCTATGACCTTGTACCCAGGGCACATATTCATCTGTTGATCACATTTCCTATGACTATGTGCCCAGGGTTCATATTCATCTGTTGATCACAACCCCTATGAGCGCATATTCATCTGTTGATCACATCCCCTATGATGTTGTACCCAGGGCACATATTCGTCTGTTGATTACATATCCTATGACCTTGTATCCAGGGCACATGTTCATCTGTTAATCACATACCCTATGACCTTGAACCAAGAGCATATGTTCATCTATTGATTACATACCCTATTACCATCTTCTTAGGGCACATATTCACTTAATGATCACATCCCCTATGGCCATGTACCCAGGGTACATAGTCTTCTATTGATCACAACCATTATGACCTTGTACCGTGGGCACATATTCATCTGTTGATCTCATCTGCTATGCCCTTGTACTCAGGGTACATATTCATCTTTTGATCACATTCCCAATGACATTGTAACCAGGGCACATAATCATCTGTTGATCACATCCCCTATGACCTTGTACCCAGGTCACATATCATCTGTTGATCACATTCCCTATGACCTTGTACCCAGGGCACATAATCATCTGTTGATCACATCCCCAATGACCTTGTACTGAGGGTGCCTATTCATCTGTTGATCACATCATCTATGACCTTGTACCCAGGACACATAATCATCTGTTGATCACATTACCTATGACCTTGTACTTAAGGCACATATTCATCTGTTGATTACATATTCTATGACATTGTTCCCAGGGTGCGCATTCATCTGTTGATCACATCCCCTGTGAACTTATACCAGGGCACATATTCATCTGGTCATAACAGCCCCTATGAACTTGTACCAAAGGCACATATTCATATGTTGATTACATAGTCTATGATCTTGTACCCAGGGTGCACATTCATCTGTTGATCACATCCCCTTTGATCTTGTACCCAAGGCACATATTCATTTCTTGATCACATCCCCTATGACCTTGTACCCAGGCCACAAGTTCATCTGTTGATCACATTCCCTATGACCTTGTACCAAGGGCACATATTCATCTGTTGATCACACTCCCTATGACCTTGTACCAAAGGTACATATTCATATGTTGATTACATAGTCTATGATCTTGTCCCCAGGGTGCACTTTCATCTGTTGATCACATCCCCTGTGACCTTGTATCCAAGGCACATATTCATTTCTTGATCACATCCACTATCACCTTGTACCCAGGCCACAAGTTCAGCTGTTGATTACATACCCTATAATCTTGTTCCCAGGGCATATGTTCATCGATTGATTACATATCCTATGACTTTGTACCCATGGCACATGTTCAACTGTTGATTACATTTCCTAATACCTTGTGCCAGGGCACATGTTCATCTATTGATTACATATCCTATGACCTTGTACCCAGGGCACATGTTCATCTGTTGATTACATATCCTATGACTCTGTACCCAGGTTGCATAGTCATATGTTGATCACATCCTCTATGACCTCGTATCCAGGGTGCATATTCATCTGTTGATTACATACACTATGACCTTGTACCCAGAGCACATATTAATCTGTTGATTACATGCACTATGACCTTGTACCCGGGGCACATATTCATCTGTTGATTACATATGCTATGACCTTGTACCCAGGGCACATATTCATCTGTTGATCTCATCCCCTATGACCTTGTACCCAGGGCACATATTCAGCTGTTGATCACACCCCCTATGACCTTGTACCCAGGATGCATAGTCATATGTTGATCTCATCCCCTATGATCTTGTTACCAGGGCACATATTCATCTGTTAATCACATAACCTATGATCTTGTAACCAGGGCACATATTCATCTGTTGATAACATCCCCTATTATCCTGTATGAAGGGCACATTTTCATCTGTTGATGTCATCCCCTGGGATCATGTATGCAGGGCACATATTCATCTGTTGATCACATCCCTATGACCTATTACACAGTCAGCATAGTCATCTGTTGATAACATACCCTATGACCTTGTACTCAGGGCAAATATGCATCTGTTGATTACATACCCTATGACTTTGTACCCAGAGCACATGTTCGTCTGTTGATTACATATCTTATGACCTTGTATCCAGGGCACATGTTCATGTGTTGATTACATATCCTATGACCTTGTACCCAGGGCACATATTCATTTGTTGATCACATTTCCTAAGACTATATTCCCAGGGCTCATATTCTTCTGCTGATCACAACCCCTATGACCTTTAACCCAGGGCCCATACGCATTTGTTTATCACATCCCCTATGACTTTGTATGCAGGGCACATATCACATCCCCTATGACCTAGGATCCAGGGTGTATAGTCACCTGATGATCACATAACCTATGACCTTGTGCATAGGGTACATAGTCATCTGTTGATCACAACCTCTATGACCTTGTACCCAGGGTGCATATTCATCTGTTGGTCACATCCCCTAAGATCTTGTACCCAAGGCACATATTCATCTGTTGATCTCATCCCCTATGTCCTTGTACCCACCGCACATATTCATCTGTTGATCACATCCCCTATTAACTTGTGCCCAGGGCACATATTTGTTGATCAAATTCCCTATGACCTTGACCCAGGGCACATAATCTTCTGCTGATCACATCCCCTATGACCTTGTGCTTATGGTACATATTCATTTGTTGATAGCTTCCCCTATGACCTTGTACCCAGGGTGCATATTCATCTGTTAATCACATCCCCTATGATCTTGTACCCAGGGTGCATATTCATCTGTTGATTACATTCCCTATGAACGTTAGCCAAAGGCACATATTCATCTGTTGATCACCTTCCCATGACCTTGTACCAAGGCCACATATTCATCTGTTGATCAAATCCCCTATGACCTTGTACCCAGGGTGCATATTCATCTGTTGATCACATTCCCATGACCTTGTACGCAGGGCACATATTCATCTGTTGAATATACATTCTAAGATCTTGTATGCTGGGCACATATTCATCTATTGATCACATATCTTATGTCCTTGTACGCTAGGCACATATTCATCTGTTGATTACATAATCTATGACCGTGTAGCCAGGTTGCATATTCATCTGTTAATCACATCCCCTGTGACCTTGTACCTAGGGCACATATTCATCTGTTGATCACATTCCCTGTGATGCTGTACCCAGGGCACATTTTCTTCTGTTGATCACCTTCCCTATGACCTTGTACCCAGGCACATAATCATCTGTTGATCACGTCCCCTATGACCTTGTACCGAGGGTGGATATTCATCTGTTGATCATATTGCCTATGCCCTTGTACCCAGGGCACATATTCATCTGTTAATCACATACCCTGTGACCTTACACCCAGGACATACGTTCATCTGTTGATTACATACCCTATGACCTTCTCCCTATGACACATATTCATTTGATGATCACATACCCTATGGCCGTGTACCCAAGGTACATATTCATCTACTGATCACATCCTCTATGACCTTGTACTGAGGGCACATATTCATCTGTTGATCTCATCCGCTATGCCCTTGTACCCATGGAACAAAATCATCTGTTAATCACATCCCGCATGACCATGTACCCAGGGCACATAATAATCTGTTGATCACATCCTCTATGACCTTGTACCCATGGTGCATATTCATTAGTTGATCACATCTCCCATGACCTTGTACCCAGGTCACATATTTATCTGTTGATCACATCCCCTGTGACCTTATACCAGGGCACATATTCATATGTTGATAAAAGCCCGTATGACCTTGTACCCAGTTGACATATTCATTTCTTGATCACATCCCCTATCATCTTGTAGCCTGGCCACATGTTCATCTATTGATTACATACCCTATAACCTTGTACCCTGGGCATATGTTCATTGATTGATTACATATCCTATGACCTTGTACCCAGGGCCCATGCTCATTTGTTGATTACTTATGCTATGACCTTGCAGTCAGGGCACATGTTCATCTGTTGATTACATATCCTAATACCTTATACCCAGGACACATGTTCATCTGTTGATAACATATCCTATGCCCTTGTACCCAGGGCACATGTTCTTCTGCTGAACACATTTCCTATAATGATGTGCCCAGAGTTCATATTCATCTGTTGATCCCAACCCCTATGACCTTGTACCCAGGGCCCATATGCATTTGTTTATCACATCCCCTATATCCCCTATGACCTTGCATGCAGTGCACATATTTGTCTGTAGATCACATCTCCTATGACCTCGAATCCATGGTGCATAGTCATCTGTTGGTCACATACCCTATGACCTTGTTAGCAGGGTGCACAGTCATCTGTTGATCACAACCTCTATGACCTTGTACCAGGATGCATATTCATCTGTTGGTCACATCCCCTACGATCTTGTACCCAGGGCACATATTCATTGGTTGATCTCATCCCCTATGTCCTTGTACCCATGGCGCATATTCATCTGTCTATTCGCATCCCCTATTAACTTGTACCCAGGGCGCATATCTGCTGATTACATTCCCTATGACCTTGACCCAGGGCACATAATCCTCTGTTGATCACATCCCCTATGACCTTGTGCATATGGTACATATTCATTTGTTGATAACATCCTCTATGACATCATCTGTTAATGACATCCCTTATGATCTTGTACCCAGGGTGCATATTCATCTGTTGATCACATTCCATATGAACTTGCACCAAGGGCACATATTCATCTGTTGATCAAATCCCCTATGACCTTATACCCAGGGTGCATATTCATCTGTTAATCACATTCCCTATGAACTTGTACCAAGGGCACATACTCATCTGTTTATCATATCCCCTATGACCTTGTACCCAGGATGCATATTCAACTGTTGATCACATTCCCATGACCTTGTACCCAGGGCACATATTCAACTGTTGATTACATACCCTATGACATTGTACTCAGGCACACATTCATCTGTTGATTACATACCCCATGAAATTGCACCCAGGCACTTGTTCATTACATATTTTATGAACTTGTACCCAGGGCACATATTCATCTCTTGATCACATTTCCTATGACCTTGTGCCCAGGGTGAATATTCCTCTGTTGATAACATCCCCTATGACCTTGTATGCAGGGCACATATTCATCTGTTGATCACAGGCACTATGACCTTGTACACAGGGCACATGTTCGTCTGTTTATCACATACCCTATAACTCTGTACACAGGGCACATATTCATCTGTTGATCACATCCCCTATGACCTTGTGCCTATGGAATATATTCATCTGTTGATCACATTCCCATGACCTTGTACCCAGGGCACATATTCATCTGTTGATTATAAACCCTATGTTCTTGTACCCAGGGCACAATTTCATCTGTTGATCACATCACCTATGACCTTGTACACAAGGTGCATATTCATCTGTTAATCACAGCCCCTATGACCTTGTAACCAGGGCACATATTTATCTGTTAGTCACATCCCCTATTATCCTGTATGCAGGGCACATTTTCATCTGTTGATGACTTGTATGCAGGGCACATATTCATCCATTGATCACATCCCCTTTGTCCTATTACCCAGGCTGCAAAGTCATCTGTTGATAACATACCCGACGACCGTCTGCTCAGGGCACATATTTACCTGTTGATCACATCCGCTATGACCTTGTACCCAGGGCACATACTCGTCTTTTGATCACATTCCCTATGAACTTGTACCCAGGGCATATCTCCATCTGTAGATTACATATTCTATGAACTTGTATTAAGTGTGCAGATTCATCGGCTGATTACATAATCTATGACCGTGTACCGAGGGTGCTTATTCATCTGTTGATCACTTACCCTATGACTTTGTACCCAGGGCACATATTCACCTGTGAACACATCCACTATGACCTAGTACCTAAGGCAATATTCATCTGTTGATAACATTCCCATGACTTTGTACCCAGGGCACATATTCATCTGTTGATCACATATTCTATGATTTTGTGCCCTAGGCACATATTCACCTATTGATCACATACCTTATGACCTAGTACGCAGGGCACATATTCATCTGTTGATTACATAATCTTTGACCGTGTACCCAGGGTGCATATTCATCTGTTGATCACATCCACTGTGATCTTGTACCTAGGGCACATATTCATCTGTTGATCATATCCCCTATGATGTTGTAAACGGGGCACATATTCATCTGTTGATCACATCACCTATGAACATGTACCCAGGGCGCATATTCACCTGTTGATCACCTTCTCTATGACCTTGTACAAAGGCCACATAATCATCTGTTGGTAACATCGCCTATGACCTTGTACCGAGGGTTTATATTCACCTGTTGATCACATCGCCTATGACCTTGTACCCAGGGCACATATTCATCTATTAATCACATACCCTATGACCTTGAATCCAGGGCATATGTTCATCTGTTGATTACATACCCTATGACCTTCTTCCTAGGGCACATATTCATTTGATGATTACATCCCCTATGGTCTTGTACCGAGGGAACATATATATATGTTGACCTCATCCGCTATGCCCTTGTACCTAGGGAAAATATTCATTGTTGATCACATTCCCTATGACCTTGTAACCAGGCCACATGTTCATCTGTTGATTACATACCCTATAACCATGTACCCAGGGCATATGTTCATCTGTTGATTACATACGCAATGACCTTGCTGCCAGGGCACATGTTCCTCTTTTGAATACATAACTTAATACCTTGTACCCAGGGCACATGCTTATCTATTGATTACATATTCTGTGACCTTGTACCCAGGGAACATGTTCATCTGTTGATTACATATCCTATGACTCTGTACCCAGGGTGCATAGTCATATGTTGATCACATCCCCTATGACCTTGTACCCAGGGTGCATATTCATCTGTTGATTACATACCCTCTGACCTTGCACCCAGGGCACATATTCATCTGTTAATTACATACCCGTATGTCCTTGTACCCAGGGCACACATTCATCAGTTGATCACATCCCCTATGACCTTGTACCCAGGGCACATATTCATGTGTTGATCACATCCCCTATGACCTTATAATGAGGGCACATATTCATCTGTTGATCACATAACCTATGACTTTGTAACCAGGCCACATATTCCTCTGTTGATCACATCCCCTATGACCTTGTATCCAGGGCACATATTCATCTGTTGATCACATCCCCTATTATCCTATATGCAGGGCACATTTTCATCTGTTGATGCAATCCTCTGTGATTTTGTATGCAGGGCACATATTAAGCTGTTGATCACATCCCCTATGACCTATTACCCAGGTTGCATAGTCGTCTGTTGATAACATACCCGAAGACCTTCTGCTCAGTGCACATATTCATCTGTTGGTCACATCCGCTATGCCATTGTACCCAGGGCACATATTCATCTGATGAACACATCCACTATGACCTTGTACCCAGAGCACAGATTCATCTTTTTATCACATTCCCTATGAACTTGTACCCAGGGAAATCTTCATCTGTTGATCACATCCCCTATGACCTTGTACACTGGCCATTTCTCCATCTGTTGATTACATATTCTATGACCTAGTACTCAGTGTGCATATTCATCTGTTGATCACATTCCATATGACCTTAAACCCAGGGTGCATATTCATCCGTTAATCAGATTCCCTATGACCTTGTACCCAGGACACATATTCCTCTGTTGATCACATTCCTAATGACTTTGTACCCAGATCACATGTTCAATTGTTGATTACATACCCTGTGACCTTGTAACCAGGGCACATGTACATCTGTTGATTATATACCCTATGACCTTGTACCAAGGGCACATGTTCATATGTTGATTACATATCCTATTACATTGTATCCAGGGCACATGTTCATCCATTGATTACATATCCTATGACATAGTACCCCGGGCCCATGTTCATCTGTTGATTATATATCCTATGACCTTGTACCCAAGGCAAATGTTTATTTGTTGATTACATATCGTATGATCTTGTACCCAGGGCCCATATTCATCTGTTGATCACATCCACTATGACCTTGTGCTGAGCGTGCATAATCATCTGTTGATAACATCCCCTATGACCTTGTATGCAGGGCACATATTCATCTGTTGATCTCATCCCCTATGACCTTGCACCAATAGCACATAATCATCTGTTGATCACATCCACTATGACCTTGTACACAGGGCACATATTCATCTTTTGATCACAACACCTATGACCTTGTACCAAGGGCACATATTTATCTGTTGATCACATCCCCTAAGCCCTTGTACTCAGGGCACACATTCATCTGTTGATCATATCCGCTATTAACTTGTACCCAGGGCACATATTCATCTGTTGATCACATTCCCTATAACCTTGACCCAGGGCACATAATTATCTGTTGATCACATCCCCTATAACCTTGACCCAGGGCACATAATCACCAGTTGATCACATCTCCTGTAACCGTGTACCCAGGGCACATATTCATCTGTTGATAACATCCCTTGTACCAAGGGTGCATAATCATCAGTTGATAACATCCCCTTTGACCTTGCACTCAGGACACATATTTATCTGTTGATCACATCCAATCTGACCCTGTACGCAAGGCACATATTCATCTGTTGATCACATCCCATATGTCCTTCTACCCAGGGCACATAGTTATCTGTTGATCACATACCCTATAACCTTGTACCCAGGGCACATATTCACATGTTGATCATAACCCTATAACCTTGTACCCAGGGCACATATTCATCTGTTGATCACATCCCCTATGAGTTTGTACCCATGGCACATAATCATCTGTTGATCACATACCCTATGACCCTGTACCCAGGGCACATATTAATCTGTTGATCACATCCCTAATTACCTTATTGCCAGGGCACATATTCATCTGCTGATCACATTCCCATGACCTTGTACCCAGGGCACATATTCATGTGTTGATTACATATTCCATGACTTTGTACCCAGAGTGCATATTCATCTGTTGATCAAATCCCTGTGACCTTGTACCCAGGGCACATACTCATCTGTTGATCACATTGCCTATAACCTTGTACCCAGGACCCATAATCATCTGTTGATCACATCCACAATGATATTGTACCAGTGGCACATATTCATCTGTTGATCACAACCCCTATGACCTTCTATCAAGGGCACATATTCATCTGTTGATCACATCTTCTATGACCTAGCACCCAGGGCACATATTCATCTGCTGATCACATCGCCTATAACCTTGTACTCAGGGCACATATTCATCTGTTGATCACATTCCCTGTGACCTTGTACCCAGGACCCATATTTATCTGTTGATCACATAGCCTATGACCTTGTACCTAGGGCACATGTCCATATGTTGATTACTTACCCTATGACCTTATATCCAGGGTACATGTTATCTCTTGATTACAAACCCTAAGACCTTGTACACAGGGCACATGTTCATCTGTTGAGCAACTACCCTATGACTTTGTACCCATGGCACATATTCCTTTGTTATCACATCCCCTATGAGCTTGTACCCAGGGCACATATTCATCTGTTGATCACATTCCCATGACCTTGTACCCAGGGCACATATTAATCTGTTGATTGCATATTCTATGACCTTGTACCCAGGGTGCATATTCATCTGTTGATCAAATCCCCTGTGATCTTGCACCCAGGGCACATATTCTTCTGTTGATCACATGCCTATGACCTTGTAGCAAGGGCACATATTCATCTGTTGATCACATCCCATATGACTTTGTACCCAGGGCACATATTCATCTATTGATTATATCCCCTGTGATCTTGTACCCAGGGCATATATTCTCATGTTGATCACATGAGTATTACCTTGTAGCAAGGGCACATATTCATCTGTTGATCACATCCCCTATGACCTTGTACCCATGGCACATATTCATCTGTTGATTGCATTCCTTATGACCTTGTACCCAGGGTACATGTTCATCTCTAGATCAGATTCCTATGACCTTGTACTCCATGCACATATTCATCTGTTAATCATATCCCCTATGACCTTGTACCCAGGGCACATATTCATTTGTTGATCACTTTCTCTATGACCTTGTACCCAGGGCACATATGTATCTGTTGATTACATTCCCTATGACCTTGTACCCAGGGCACACACCCCTTTGCTCTGCTCTGTATACTTATCTGAGTACATAAAGTCAGTGAAGATTATGAAAAATATTACAGCAATACCTGGTATCATACAATTATGATTTTAACAGTGTGAATGGATAATTTAATTGCAGTCACACAATGGGTACCAATTTGATGATGTAATGATTGTAAAGGTTGTCATGCACAGGAGTCAGTTGACAACAGATGAGGATGAATTACTTTAACTCATAATTATGTCCAACAGCTGAAATATAACAAAAAAAGTTAACGAAGCATCTAAAAACTGATATTAAATAACTAACCGACTATACTGTAGGCTGTCTGGAGTCTTGAAAGTGCATCAGTCTTGCCAAGATATATTTCTGGCATGAGGCAGATTATGTGATGCTTGATTTCTTTAGGTAGAACCCTATGGAATTGTAGTACTATTGTAAAATGATAAGTGAAATCAGGCCATGTCTTTTCCCAAGGATGGTAATTTCCAAAGCAAGCATTCTAATGATCCTGTTATTAAAGGGTGAAATGTTTTGGGCATTCATTTATTCATTCATTTATAAAGTCATTCATTCATTTAATTAATTCTCTGATTATCTGTTTAATCCTTTTCAGGGATATCAAGGAGTCTATGCATATTCCAACGATCAGTGAACACAAGGCAGTTCATTTAATCCCAGATATATCATCATACAATTGCATGGCCTGCACATATGGACACACAAGCACGTGCAAAGACACACACGCGCACACACACACATACACACACACACACACACACACACACACACACACACACACACACACACACTCACACACACAGGCATGCACAATCCATGAACAACTACAGGCATTTCAAGGAATCACCAGTTCAAGTATGTCATGTTTTTGGGATACAAGAGAAAACTAATGCAGCCTATAAGAACGAACATGCACATAGTGAAATAGCTCAAAATTCAAAGATAAGGCACCTCAGCTGTGATGGGAAACTTGATTGCAGGGGGGAAGTAGCCACTCTGTCACACAGCAGTCTTCCCTGTTATTACATTTAGTTTATAGCCTATCAAACCAATTGACTTAGGCTGATTAAGAAAAAGCCACTACTGTAGATTCAGTGTAACTGAATCATCTGAGATTAAAATCCATCAAAGCAAAAAAAAACATATATAATAAATGTGGTAGAGCCCCCCATTACCACCACCATGAAGAGGGCCATGGCTGCTGCAAACCCTAAATTGTATAATTGTGTATCAGATCCCTGCACCTTAGGGAAAATGTATTCCTGCTTTGTAGCCACCATTAGGAGAATAATATTAGATCACATTTAGTAAGCTGTAAATGTAGCCACCATTAGGAGAATAATATTAGATCACATTTAGTAAGCTGTAAATGTAGCCACCATTCGGAGAATAATATTAGATCACATTTAGTAAGCTGTAAATGTAGCCACCATTAGGAGAATAATATTAGATCACATTTAGTAAGCTGTAAATGTAGCCACCATTAGGAGAATAATATTAGATCACATTTAGTAAGCTGTAAATCACAAGGCAAAAATAAACCTTCTCCTCCCCATATATTTAAAACACAGATCAATTTCTGCTCACTTACCTAGGCATAGAAAATATCTAAAAAAAGAAGACCGAACAGGTAGAAAGACTCTCACTTTGTTGAATAACAAACAAAGCTTTCGGGAATCTCCCTTCTTCAGTGTTAAAGTTGAATAAGTTAAAACATTATCTTATAAATGATATGCCAGTAACCCACATGATGCAGCCATCCAATGTGAGAATAAAGATAATTAAGAATGTAAGCTTTTCTAAAAGGCACAGTACTTATAAAATATATATATTCATCCTATCCAACAAAGAAAAATTTTTTTTTAAATTAAGATAAAAATGTATCAACTAAACACATTTCTAATAAATATATATATATATATATATATATATTTAACTAAATAATATATAAAATAAATTAATTACATTGACTTAAGATAAATTTTACTTAACATTTTCAAACTTTACAAATATTAACATGGATGCCATCCATAATGTTTTATTTTATACATATGTAGTGTGCCATATATTCTTGATATTCTAAACATCAAATAGAAGTGTAAAAATATATATATATATGCCTAATACAAATACAAATAGTGAAGATTGTAACTATTTGTATTGCTTCTGTCTAAAGTCAAGCATAGGTTTAAGTGTTACTCTATTATTTAAACCAGGTGTTCTATCTGCTGCAAGTCTTACTATCCATCTGTATTCAGACATCTCAAGTTTATTATTTTGATTCCTGAAAGCTTTGTTTGTTATTCATTAAAGTGAGCTTTTTTCTACCTGTTTGGTCTTCTTTTTTATTGCTTAAAAATATAAGGATAGGTAGAATCTAACTACGACTGAACTACTTTTTGTTTTTTTATAGAAAATATCTACCCAGCATTACAGGACAAGCATGTATTCAATTTCTTGAGTCTTACATTAACCATATTTGAAAAATACAACTGCAAATACTACCTCAGTGAAACCACAGTTGAAAAATTGCATTCGAGAAAATAGCTATCTGCCATTGTTAGATCCATAGCTATCGATTATAGTTGTTTTCCCTTCATAGTAATGATGTTACTGGAAGTTACCAGAAGTAATTACAGTTCTTGAACCATGTGACTTAAAGTGTCTGTTTAGTCAACATACTCAGCATCAGAATCTTGTTTAAAGAGTGCATAATAGTAATCTGGACTATTATTTAGTAATAGATTCAGGACACAATTCATACTTTTCACTTAGCACTACTGATTAATAAGTTTTGTTAATATGTTCTTTAATAACTTTTTATGGTCTTGTTTACTTATCCATTTTTCTAGTCACACTATTCAGTTTATTTTTGCTCATATACAATTAAGTGATGATAGAGATCCCTGTTCTGATATATCACCACAAATTCTTTCTTTATAAACAGAAGAGTAGACGTACTACCTTCCTTCACCATTTCATTTCACACTTGAGATGAAATAGCTCTGTACAGATATCATCAATTATGTACTTTGTAGCAGTAATTTAGTACAAAAGCCAGTGTCCTTGTATATAATGTAAATCAAGCAAATATAAAACCACTGATGAGTTAGTTTGTAATGAAGAAATTGTTCTTCCAGAGTAGCATCAGAGAATGCCTTTTTCATTGATTCGCTGTATGCATTAAAGTTGAGAATTTAGGAATCACACGCATTAATGATATCTGTAAATAAACTGTTTTGTTTAGCAGGCAATAGTTCTTCAATTTGTGTAGATGACTGGATTTAATATTTCTGCAGTCAATATTTAAAATGTTCATTAAACAATAATCACAATGTAAATGTACAGAGCTGCAGCTGAAACTAGTTTGCAAAAGCAAATTAAAATAAAATTTGAGTGTGAAAAGTATGTAGGCACATTACATTCTACAGTAATGTAAAGAAGTTATTTGTTCAGGGTGCATGCATCCCAGCATCCTTTCAACTTCATTATTATCAAGGCAGATACTGCTTTCTAAAAGAGCAATGATCACAAAAAGAATTTAAAATGCAACAGTTTTCTGAGGAGTTTATATGCTCTAGGAGTATAATAATAATAATAATAATAATAAAATAAAGGTAACGCTAGGTGAGCAGACTCTGCTAAATTGCCATTTCTGCACAAAAGGAGGCGTATTTAGGTGTTTAGGAATTTCTGCTACAAATCCATTAAAGTTTGCTTTATTGCTTTCTCTTATGTATTTTTGACAGTCTTGTACTGCGTGGAAAGAATAAACCAAAGAGGGATGTTTACTGGTTTGATATTGAATAATTGGGTTTCACCAAGTTTAACTTTGGCATTATGCAGAGAAATCATTCTATTAGATGTGGGAACTTTGAATTCCCGACTGCTATGTTTATATTTCAATAATCTGATGTACATTCTTTCATGAAAAAAGCCATGGTCTCAGATGGACATCAACATCTTAATAACATTTGGATATATAAATGATAACACAAAATATGCTATAGAGTTATTAAATGACATCCAGCCTGATTTTAAGAGATTCTGGCCAATGCTGAAATTCATAGTATGTGCTTGCTCTACTGAGCAGTGAGGAAAAAAAAAGAGTGTGAAAGGAATATGCAAATGTCAATATTCTAACATGAAAATGAAGGAGCACAGTTAATGAGTACAAAAATTATATTTATTTATTGGCATGTGATTACCAGGAAAGTCTGACTGGGTAGGAGCCCATTTTCAGCAGAGGCCCAGGGAGAAAAGCTTCAAAGTATTACAAAACATTTAAAGAATAATACTTTTACAGTCTTTAAAGATGGTAAAAAAACAAATACAATTTAAATAATTATACCAAAATTATACATTATGTAAAAACAGTGGTTAAGAAAATATATAAGGTATATTACGATGATCATTATAATTTAAATGAGTTCCTCTCAAAGCAAGACATGTTTCATAGACTTAGGTAATAGCAGGCATACAAAAAGTTGTGGATCACTGTGTGGCTGTAAGAAGCAAATACGTTAGGAGTAGCATCCTTATCATGCAATAGCAGCATCAATGCTAGGAGTAGCATTTGTGTCATGCAGCAGCAGCAATGCTAGGAGTAACATCCATGTCATGTAGCAGCAGCAATGCTAGGAGTAGTATTCATGTCATGTAGCAGCAGTAATGCTAGTAGTAGTAGTATCCATGTCATGCAGTAGCAGCAGCAAAGCTAGGAGTAGTATTCATGTCATGTAGCAGCAGTAATGCTAGGAGTAGTATCCGTGTCATGTAGCAGCAGCAATGCTAGGAGTAGTAGTATCCATGTCATGCAGTAGCAGCAGCAAAGCTAGGAGTAGTATCCGTGTCATGTAGCAGCAGCAATGCTAGGAGTAGTATCCGTGTCATGTAGCAGCAGCAATGCTAGGAGTAGTATTCATGTCATGTAACAGCAGTAATACTAGTAGTAATATCTGTGTCATGCAGCAGCAGCAATGCTAGGAGTAGCATCCATGTAATGCAGCAGCAACAACGCTAGCAGTAGTATCCATTTCGTGCAGTAGCAGCAGAAATGCTAATAGTGGTATCCATGACATGCAGCAGCAGCAATACTAGGAGTAGTATCTATGTAATGCAGCAGCAGCAATGCTAGGAGTAGTATCCGTGGCATGCAGTAGCAGCAGCAATGCCAGTAGTGGTATCGATGACATGCAGCAGCAATGCTAATAGTAGTATCTGTGTCATGCAGCATCAACAATACTAAGAGTAGTATCTGTGTAATACAGCGGCAGCAATGCTAGGAGTAGTATCCATGTCATGTAGCAGCAGCAATGCTAGGAGTAGTATCAGTGTCATGCAGTAGCAGCAGAAATGCCAGTAGTGGTATCGATGACATGCAGCAGCAATGCTAGGAGTAGTATCCGTGTCATGTAGCAGCAGCAATGCTAGGAGTAGTATCTGTGTAATACAGCGGCAGCAATTCTAGGAGTAGTATCTGTGTCATGCAGCACCAGCAATGCTAGGATTAGTATTAGTGTCATGCAGCAGCAGCAATGCTAGGAGTAGTATCAGTGTCATGTAGAAGCAGCAATGCTAGGAGTAGTATCCGTGTCATGTAGCAGCAGCAATGCTAGGAGTAGTATCTGTGTAATACAGCGACAGCAATGCTAGGAGTAGTATCCGTGTCATGTAGCAGCAGCAATGCTAGGATTAGTATCATTGTCATGCAGCAGCAGCAATGCTAGGAGTAATATCAGTGTCATGTAGAAGCAGCAATGCTAGGAGTAGTATCCATGTCATGTAGCAGCAGCAATGCTAGGAGTAGTAGCTGTGTCATGCAGCAGCAGCAATGCCAGGAGTAGTATAAGTGTCATCTAGAAGCAGCAATGCTAGGAGTAGTATCAGTGTCATCTAGAAGCAGCAATGCTAGGAGTAGCATTTGTGTCATGCAGCAGCAGCAGAGCTTTTAGTTCCTAAGTACCATCACATTTTATTTGGTATTGAGCTGTAACAGCAGATGGTTCAGATAAACATGGTACAGACAAAGTATTGCCACCAGCTAACCAACCAGGATCACTTCCCAGTGGACAGATGTATTATTCATGTGCTGGCTGATGTGTTGTTTACAAACAAGATCAGAAGGAATAAATGCATGGGCATCATATACCAAGGGACACTAAGGTGTATGCAGCACTTAGTGTATTAGCTACTCCAGCGACAAACAATGGGCATATCACAGATGTCAGCCTAAAGACTATTTAGTACATTCCACAGCATGCTATTTCGTCATGTGAATGAGCGCATGTGCATATCCAATATTTAGGAGCAAAGAGGCACAAACATGCATGACTTGCATGCTATTACCCATCTATCTGGGTACTGGATGCCCCAGATTGTACACATCTGGTAATAAAGGACACATCTAGTACAAGTGGGCAACATTTTGTCATTATAGTTGTATGTCATTCTATCAACTACCAGGCAGTGTGCAATGTGCAAGATTTAATAACCAATGAGTTTGTGTAGCCCCCTGGCACTTCTTATGATTCCCACATCAGTTATTGATCAGCTCCACTTTGTTTGGTTGGCATGTTTTTAACATTTCTCCAGTTTTCAGATCAGTGTACAGCTAGCCACCCAGATAAATAGTTTATCTCTTTTTGGATAACTATATGTACTTCACACATCAATTCATTACCCCTGTGTTGCAAGCCTAGATCTGTTATGCAGCACATCTCTGTGAATCCTTGCTTGTGTGTTCTAGATTTATAAGGCAAGTCTTCCAAATAGTTTTATCACATATCTGTAAATAAAATGTCTGAAACTGTAAGTGAGATGACTGGGTTTTAATACCAGCAGTAAATATAGGCTAATAATGTGCTTCAGTTTTCAGTAGTTTGACCCTTTATCTGTAGCAATTGCCTTAGGTAATCATTTTCCAAATGGAATTTCTTGCTATTACTACTAAGTCATTCTTCTTTCAAAAATTAATTATATCAAAAACATAAAATTGTGTAACTGTCAAATCAAACTGTTAACAGTACCACAGATACAAACCATAAATCAGTGGTTTCTGTAGAAATCCATAAGTACTGGAATTTCCGGGTCTATATTAGTTTGCTGAAAACACTTTCCAGCAAATATACATTCAGTGACTATCATTCAGCAAAAATCACTTCTGCAATTTGTTGAATACTCCCAGGACAAATAAATACTTGCCTTGCAACACAATGGACCAACATCTAGATAAATTGAACTCACCCAAGTTGGGGGCTTTGCCCTCCACAACTACAAATGTAGGGAGACTGCACCCTCCCACCCCCCCCAAAATATATATATATATATATATATATATATATATTTATATGGGTCTACTTCTATTCGCTGACAGCCCATTTCACTGAAACCCATTTCGTTGACAGCTCATTTCATTGACAAACATTCTAGGTGGGTGGCTGCGCCCCCCACCCCCCCCCAATGCGGGGGGCTGTGCCCCCCACACCCCCCCAACTATATATATAACAACTCCACAGTCGCACAACAGTGGGGAGGGGGGCAAAACCCAGGTTTTTGCCTTGAATACTTTTGTCAATGAAATGAGCTGTCAACGAAATGGGTTTCAGTGAAATGGGCTGTCAGCGAATAGAAGTAGACCCATATATATATATATATATATATATATATATATATATATATATATATATATACACATATGTGTGTGTATGTGTGTGTATATATATATATATATATATATATATATATATATATTATATATATAAACACAACAGGGTGTTAGACTGGCAAAGCACAACAAGTAAAAACAAAAGCATCACTCTGGAGCCGATGTTCTACAACCCACTACGACAGTTTATTAATAATAGGACAATCCAAATCGCATAAAAAACAATCCAATACGTGTAGGTCATGCGCTTTCGTAATCAAAATTTTATCAAGTCTGAGATTACACAACAGTGGAGAAAAGGACAAAATTGTGTACTTGGCCAACTATGTCTTTGCCCGGTGAGTATTCAGTGAATTTTAGAAGTAATTTTCTCTGAATGTCGGTCGCTGAATGCGTGTTCACTGGAAAGTATTTTTAGTAAACTAATATAGACCTGAATTTTCAGTACTCTTGTCCTTCATTTTCATTATGGTGTATAGAATGTCCTTATCCTGCTTCAAATGCAATTTTGTAAAACAAATGAAACCAAATATTTGCCAAAATTCATGTGCCAGAATTCAACGGATTATTTGCTGAATGCTTGAAAGTGATATGTTCAAACTGACCATGTTGTAACCATTGCATGAAATATATTATAGACACAGTGCAATGTAAATGTGAGTTCTGGTTCATTGTCTTATTTAACTAAGTCCAAAATCAGCACATGAAAATGTCTTCAGATCACAAAAGATGATAATCCCAGAAATGTGCTACACTAACTCTGTAAGTGGTAGGCAGAATTAGGTGCAGTGTCTGGTGTGGTTGTCAGATGGTAAGAAAATGCCACTTCTGCTGCTTCTAGGTTATTTTATTAATTACAATTAAAAATACATAAAATACATAACATTTTTTAAAGCATGGCTTGCTGCAGAGATGACAGGTGCCACTGTTTGCACATATAGGGCTAATCAAATGGTGCTGCTTAAGAAAGGTTCTCATTTTCTAGTTCACTCATGGCTAGAGTTGCAGTCCACGAGTCTACATCACTAAATAATGGGTTGGAGTACAGACTTGGACATGCAAAGGATTTTGATTATTTTTAATTGATACCACATCTGAAAGCTAAAGGGAAGAAACCTTCAATTGTGTTTCATATGAAGAACTATGATGGGATAATCATCTGACAGTTTTCTTATGGGAGACCCAGGTTCAAAGAAGCTTTATTAGCCTAATGTCCTTGGTTATTGGGCTTATGTGGATGATGACAACTACTCAAATGGTGGTGACAACATGTTATTCACTAAACCAATAGCTGCCATTTGAAATAAAGACTGTCTTTTTGCTACTTCTGGTATAAGAATTAAGTTGAGGAGCATGAATTGGGGAAATTGCAGATTAGATGTTTAACTACCACATCCCAGCTTTACGTGTCATCATTAGTTGGTAAGGATGTTAGTGAATAATGTACAGGAGTGAAAAAGTATATTATTATTCTGGACTTTCTATTTTCAGCAAGACTATTTCAATGAATTGTCAGTGGCGAGCAACACACCATACTAATTGAACAATTAATGTCTGCAGTTTTCACTGGTGACACAAAGAAATAATTAAGTTAGGGCTGCAGAGGAACTGCTTGTGTCATCCTGTGCTCCCTCACTGTAACCATTTTAAATGTCGAGACTTACTTGATAGTGTCCCAAAATACGTAAACTGAATGGCTGAAAGTACGGACTTATATATATTAATTATAAAATATAAGCTTCAAAGAAGCTTTATTTTATCAGAATCGCCATATAGCTGAAACACCTGATATTCATAAGGGTCATTTGCATATATCCCATGTGTCTCTGTTACAGGAGGTTTGGGAGGTCACACATAGGAAGTTCTAGCTTGGCTGGAGTTTTCATTTAGTTTTTTCTGTTTGGTTTTTCAGTGTGACCTTCTAACTCTTTGTTTTAATTTGTTATTTGGGATATTTTGCAGTCACCCTTATGAAAATGGACATCAGCTGGGTATAATAACCCTGTGTTTCTTATGCTTAGTCAAACACTCTGCTTATGCTCTGCTGAAGAGGTCATAATAAGGCCAAAATTTGTATGTCCATAGCTAGTGGGCTTTGACTTTATTGGCCTAGAATTATTCATTAAAACAACTTCAAATGTAAAAGTCATCAGCAATCAGAATTGCTATATAGGTGAAACACCTGATGTTCATAAGAGTTATTTGCGTATATCCCATGTGTCTCTGTTACAGGAGGTTTGGGACGTCACTCATTGGAGGTTCTAGGTGTAATCTTCATTTAGTTTTTTTCTGATTGGTTTTTCAGTGTGACCTTCTAACTCTGTTTTCATTAATTATAAAATGTATAATTTAAGATATATATATATTTATATATATATATATATAAATAAATATATATATATATATATATATATATATATATATATATATATATATATATATATATATACATATATATATATATATATATATATATATATATATTGTCGCAGATACCATTTCTCAGAATATTCCATTTTCTCCAAGGAGAGTTGGTATATATAAGTTTTGTGGCTTTGAAGGGTTTGCAAATCCCTTGCTAAAAGAAGTTGTAAGGGGAAGAGAGATTTTTCAGGATCTGCTCTTCTCTGTGGTTTCTTATTTTATTTTATTTATTTTTTTGCTTTTCTGCACTCAGCATTTTTGAGAGCTGACATTTTATTAAGTAGCCACTTCTCAGACTTCCAACAACAGAATGGGACTCAGGACTTCACCTCATTCCTATCTTCATTGCCCAAGTTGGGCATATTTGTATGTATACAGAACAGCCAAAAAGAGAGGCAATATATTCTAACAATCCAGGAATTCATAAATGACTTTTTCAAGTGCCATGATATTCAAATACATCAGTGTTACTCAGTCAAGCATTTTGCTTAAAAGCATGTCAACTTATAGCCACCCAAATATATGTGAAAAATGCATGTTTATATGCAGAAGACAATCACTTTACAGACCTAGTGTAACTATGCTGAAAGCTACCCATTAAGACTTAAACCATACTTAATCAATAGGTTACATTCCATGTGCATATTACCTTAAGTGTGTCAACTGCATTCTCTGAGTAGCAACATTGCTTTTATTCTACATTGCTTTCAGGACTGTATTTCAAATAATCCATTATTCTTTCTGTGAAAGAATAACTGATATATTTCTCCTGACCTGAGAATCTTGCATTTTCAGAATGCATAGTTTTCTCACACATTATTTTTTTAAATATTAAGTCCATATTGAGGCTACAGATTCACTTGAGATATTTAAGTGTTTCTGTGAAATATGTTCTGTGCTTCTTCTGTTCACAGCTGTCTACTTTTCTCTATCATAAGGTTTTTATTTGTGACTGGGAATACATTTTTTTCTATTTTCCACTGAAATGATTTTGTCTTGTCTATGTTTTTAAGAGCATGAGCTTCTCTGAAGTGCCAAAAAGAAAATAGACAGATGGAGCCATAGCTTTTGCCATCAAAGAGAAAAATAACAACACTTTGTTTTCTACTAATAATGCTGCATCTTTCCCTGTATCCAAAACATCAGTATTCCTTGAGGTTCCTTTACTTTTTGCCTGCTACTATTTAGATTACTTGATTAGAAAGCCATTCGGGTTATTTTGTAAACGTTTCTTGTTGATAATTTTCTTTGAATGTCCTCCTCGTTTCTCAAGTTATTGTTGTGACAAGTCATTGTTTTTCATTTCTTCCACTAGAATAAGTTGCCATATTCATATTTATTCTCCTGAAATGTCTACGTGAAAAAAACAAAACAGAATTTAGTCACAAAAAGGAGGAGTTTGCTATTAATTTTACTTCTCTTACTTGCAGAAGAGGTTTCCTTCTCTGCTGGACATTGTTAAATCCATATACAAGTTCATGTTCATAAAATATAATAAAATATAATGCTTTGTGCCTACAAGTTAAAAACAATCTGTATATTGCTGACGTTTAGCTGATTCATTCATATGTGACATGCAGGGAATATATCAGTGGACGGAATGCCTAACTCTCAACTGTGTTTATGTTGACAATCAGGCATTCTGTGTTGTAGGGAGCAGAAGGGTGCAGGTCCTGTATAAGAATGTTGTTTGTAATGGTTTTCGGTGGAAGTAGGGCTGATACTCAACTGTGTATGGGGCTTTAAACCGATTGGCTATAATAATTCGAATGCTGATTTTTCAACATGAACCTTGAAATGCACAGCTTGTGACTGAGGAAGTCATTTAAACAAATCAAATATCCTGTTTCATGGCTGTCAGTTGTGCTTACCTAGTCTCAAACTGTTCATTAAATTATCAGTTGTCACAAAGCAATAAGCATGACATGCATTGTTTAATTTAGTGACTTTCTTTCTTTTTAGTCATTTACGTATGCTAAAAGCAGAGCATGCAGCTAAGCAGATGGTTCAATACATCGTATGCCATTTCAAAAAATATATTGAAACCCGACACAGACGACAAACTAGTATAAAAAGCCAAAACTGAATGTGATGCTCGCCACTTAAAGACTGTTTATTATAAAGATAAGTGATTTTGTCTTATTCACTATAAAGACATCTTAGGATAAAACCATAGTGCACAAACCCATATTTAAAAGACTTTCAGTCACATGATTCAATTAAGTTTTTCAGAAATCTTAAAGAACTAAAAACTATGTTACTAAATATGCCTGCTCTTCACAAAATTCATGAATTCACCTAAGCTGCAAAACAACCCATTTCTTCAAATAGCTTTTTACGTAAACCATGGTACTCCTATTTAAAAATACATAAAAACACAAATTACTTCCTTAAGTGTCCTATCTTGTGTGCGACTTTAGTTTAAGCATGCAGGTAATAGTTGACATCTCATTCACACTTGGCCAGCTAGCAGAATTCAAGTGAAGTTACCACGATAATTCTTTCTTTTCTCAATGGAAGCTCCATGGTCTTATCCTTAGGCTCTGAACTACTCTCTCTAAAACTGTAAATTTAAAATGATGCCCTGGGCATTCACTAATGTGTTTATAAAGTGCATGTGTTGCTTTCCTTTTCTTGATTCATAGGTGTGTTACCTATATAGAAACCAGAGCATTTTTGGCATAACACAGCATAGACTACACCCCGTGATATCACAATTATACTTTCCCTTTAATCTAGACAGTTTATTATTAATAAAAATGTTTCCCCTGTATTAATGAATTTACAATAGTTACAAAAGCTGCACTTACTCATCCTACAATTTTTAACATTTATTTTATAGCTGCAAACATATTTTTAAAATTTATCTAGTTAATCAAATCTCTATCGGCCATGTAAGTTGTGATTAAGGAATTCTTAAAGTATTATTATTAACCAAATCTTGAAGTTGTGATAACTCCAAGTTGTTTTCTCTCCCACTAGCTAAAAATTGTTGCCACTTGTAGAGTACATAATGTATAAGGGAGTAATGATTATGCAGTCATGTCAAAGTAAACAAACTGTTAGGAAGGTCATGAAAAAACTGGAGCAAACCCTTATAAAACAAATGATTATACAAGAGATATTCGTATTCTGCTACTGTGCTACTGTGCTTAGTCCGCTGTCTGATGACACAACATGTTTCATTAGAAACTTCATACCATTGGTTTGGTTCTACTTGTAAAATGCACACATTTGCAGCTGTAGAAGATATGTCATGTCTCATCTTGGTTTTAATATCCGTTGTCAAAATTATTTATTTATTTATTGACATTTGTTAACCAGGTTGTTCCAACTGGGCTTGTGGCCCATTTTCAGTGGAGACCCGAGGAGAAAAGCTCAAGTTACAAACAATTTAAAGAGTATAAGAAATTTACAGTATATAAAAATATTTCACAATCAAAGAATTAATGAAATCTAAAAATACAAGTCTAAGAGTGAAAGTAGAAAGCATGCACAAAGTTAAGTATAAATAGCAATTATTTACAGAGAGAAATATGCATTCTTATAAGATTATTAATTTTGACAGTATTGTGAGTTGAGCTTAGCAGGTATATGCCTTGAAAGGATTAATTGGTGAATTGGGGAGAGATAATTACATACACGGGGGAAGGTGGGTTAAGTTGGGTCATGATGAAGTTTGAGTTCTTTTTTAAAGTGTGATAGGTAAGTAATGGACCATATGTATAAGGGAAGTTTGTTCCAAGTTTGGGCTACAGAGCAGCTATATAGAACTCTGCCTACATTTTTCTTTTATTGGTAGATATCCAGGAGTTGCTGGTTAGAGGTGCGGAGGCTCCAAGGTGGGGTATAGGTAGAGACTATAGATGAAAGAGCTGTGCACGCAGAAGGTTTGTATAGAACAGAGTATAACATCTGAAATTGTGATAGAAGAAGTTGGGGGAGTTGGAGCCATTGGAGAGAGTTTAGGGCCAGGTAGTGGTATGAGTTGTATAGAGAGAGTTAATAATAAATTTAGCTATTTTATGATATGTTTGTTGAAGTTTGTTCAAGATTGTGGCCTGACTGTTGGTTAGAACAGGGGCAGCATATGTGAGGGAGGGCAGGAGTAGTGTCTGTGCAAGGGAGAGTCTAGCAGTGGAGGATAGAAATTTTTTGTTGCGGTATAGGCAGCCTAGTTTCCGATGTGTTTTTTTTTATACATTGTAGTATGTGCAGGTTGAATTTGAGTTCATCGTCAATGATGACACCTAGGAGTTTTGTGTGAGTGTCAGGACTTGTGACTATATTGTTGGAGGATGTAATAGAAAAGGTAGATTTATGGTGAGACAGAGAAAAGGGGAAAAAGAGTAAGAGTTTGGTCTTTTTAGGGTTAAGGATGAGTAGGTCATCAGATAACCATTGTTCAGTTGATAGAAAGTGTGTTGGGTTAGGGTATGGAGCTCAGTGATATTGTTTGAGATGGAGATGAGGGTTGAGTCATCTGCGTATTGGATGAGAGAAGATTGTTTACAAGATGTATAAAGTTCATTGGTGAAGATGTTAAAGAGTAGGAGGCCACAGATGCAGCTTTGCGGTACTCCGGTAGGAACTGGAATGAAGGGAGAGTGGGATGCGAGCCACCTGACAGATTGATGTCTGCAGAAGAGGTAGCTGGAGAACCAGGTGAGGGAGGTAGTAGATATTTTGAGGTTAGCAAGTTTAGACAGCAGTATATGGTGAGAGACTGTGTCAAATGCTTTGGAAATGTCAAGGAAGAGACAGGATATGAGTTAATTGTTATCACGGGCCATGGAGATAGCATGGGTGAAGGATAGTAGGGCAGTAGTTGTGCTGTGGTTGGGCTAGGAAACCATGTTGAGTGGAAGTAAGAAGGTTGTGCTGAAGGAGGTAGCTGAGAAGCTGTGAGTGAATACATTTTTCGAGTATCTTAGAGAGGGGGGATAGGATGGCGATGGGTTGGTAGTTAGTAGTCTGTTGAGTTACCTCCTTTGTGCAGGGGGATAGTGAAGAAAGATTTCCATAGGAGGGGGAAAGTGGCTTCTTGGACTGACCTGTTAATAAGAATAGATACTGGATAGGCTATAGATTCTGCAGCAAGTTTAAGGAAGGTAGGAGTTTGATTATCAGTGGAGAGGGAGCAGGGCTTGAGTTTCAGAAGAAGAGACCTTATGTAGGAGGTGGGAATGGGGTGAAAGGTGAAGAGGTTATTGTTTATTTGGCTAGGAAGAGTGGGGTGAATGGTTGTGTTAGAGTTGGGAGAGTGAGTTTTTGGATTGTGTCAATGAAGTGTTTATTGAGCAGGGTAGCGGTTTCCTTAGGAGATGTATTAGGGTAAGGGGAGGGGTTAGGAGGACAGCCTGGAGAAAGAATTTTGTTTAGATCAGACCAGAACTTACGAAGGTTTGATTTGCTATTGAATTATTTAGAGCTATAGCAGGCATTTTTGTCCTTATTAATTTGTTTTTAACTAGATTACACAGTCGTCTGTAATTTTGTAGCAGGGGTAGTCCCTTAGATTTAATCCAGGCCTTAAAAGTCATGTCTCTTTTTTGCATAAGGGACCTAGTGTCCTTGGAAAGCCAGGACACATAATTTGATTTTATTCTAATTTTCCTGGAGGGAGCAAAGGAGTTGAGAGTTTTCAGGAATATGCTGTTGAACTTAGTAACAGAGTCGTCAATAGGGATTTGCTTAAGGATGGACCAGTCAATACTCAATAGTATGGAGTTGAATAGGGAGATGTTAAAGTTGGAGAGTTTACAACAGTCTTTGTAAAGGTGGGGTTTTGGTAGTTGTACTGAGTGTCTTAAGACAGAGTTGGAGAGATGATCACTTAGGGTGTCAGGTAGGGTAGTGGGGCTATGATAGTGGTGGGGGAGTTAGTTAGAATTCAGTCAATGGTGGAGCCGGAAGCTGATTTTTTTCTGGAGGTGGGTGGGGATGTTATCAGTTGATGGAAATCCTGTAGTTTGGTGCTGAATTGTGGAGAGTCAGTTGTAAGCTTGGACCAGTCATTTTGGCATCTTCGAGGATGAGGGTTTCATAAGGTATGTTCAGGGAGAACCAGGATAGGATGTTTTCTACGATAGCTAAATTATTTCCAGGAGGGATATAGATGGAACTGATATCAAACTTTTTGTGAGGATTTAGGTGACAATTTAGAATGATGACGTCAGCTGGGTGAAAGTCAGGAATGGGGATGGTGATAGGTGAGATGATTAGTCTGTTGGAGTAGAGGATGGCTACTCTTCCTCCTTTTTGGGGGAATCTGTCAGAGCGATAGATATTATAGCCAGGTGGGAGTATTTCATTGTTAGAGATGTGTGGTTTGAGCCACGTTTCTGATAAGAAAAGACTGTGAGGGGTGATGGGGGCTATCCCGGAGTGTAACTCAGTGATTTTGTTGGTTAAGCTTTGAATATTTAGGAGTAAATAGTTAAGTGTTTGTATAAAGATGTGTTTGAAGTATTAGGATGGTTATGGGGGAAGGGGAGGTAGAAGGAAGGTTGAGAGGTATGTGGTTGAGGGGAGAGGGAAAGGGGCCTGGGTTGGGATGGATATCTCCAGAGAGGAGTAAGTTATTACTGACTAGAGTGAGTGAAGTAATGGGAAACAGTTCTTTGTGGAATTTTGGTTTGGGTTTGTATGTAGGTGTAAGTGTCTTAAGTATTATTAGTTTATGAAGTAAATTGGAATAGTGATTGTCTTTCATTAATAGGGAAACAAATATTGTTGTAATGCTTACCACATTTATAAATTTCTCTCTCTCTACCTCTCTGTTCACACACACACACACACACACACACACACACACACACACACACACACACACACACACATGCATCATGAGTGGTGACAGATTCTTTTTAAGTAGTACTATCTGTTGCAAGAACAAGGGTTTCTGGCTGCTTAGTTTGCAATTATGCCTTCTTGTGTTCTGTCTTTATCACTCTCTCTCCCTCTCTCCCCCCTATTTCATACCTTTAAGGTAGCTCCTGCAAGAGAAGTATGAAAATACTGTACCTTATCTGTGAGTATCAGTTGCTTGCTTATATTAAAATGATTTGGGGAAGAGGTCAGAAGAATGTTGGGGCTAGATGTGTCGCCACAATGTTATGCATGATGAAAGAAGCTAACAAGGAAACACATTGTTATTACTTGTATATTTACTGCCATTTGTTACTTTTTGAATCGATGCTGAGAAGAAGAAGGAAAAAAGGTCATGAGTGCACAGTAGGTGGGTGAACATCTGTAGGGAGAATGGGAAGAAAGAGGAAGTGTTACAAATGAGGCAGTCATCCGTGAGCAATACACCATGAATATACTTCCAATTCACATGAAACAGAGCTCTTACTGACCCTGTTTAATAGAAAGTGGTGGTTTAGCACATACAGTAGCAGAGTGTGCCATTGTGCATGGTGGTGCAGCGATTAGTATTGTCACCTCATAGCAAGAGGTTCTCTGGTTCAATCCTTGGCTGGGGTGCCTTCTGTGCGGGGTCTATATGTCCTCCCTGTGGTTGTGTGGGTTCCCTCTGGGTGCTCTAGTTTCCTTCCACATCATCCGGGCTGGCAACTCAACACTGTAAAACTCTACTGCCAATCATGAGCAGACAGGTGATCTGCTGTGGTGACCCCTAACTGGGAAAAGCTGGAAGAAGAAGTGTGCCATTGTGCAAAAGGTTAGTGTGCCCTTGATGAAAGCATATGAAAAGCAGTAGAAATAAATGACTCTGAAATTATTTTCTTACAGAAACTGATACCCATCTGAAAACAGACACAAATAAATACTGTTTGGGTTATAAACAGATTTATTATAAATAATTCAGACTGTTTTGATGTTAAGCAGAACTTCATGCCAGTGCAGACAGCAAAGATCTAAATATTAATCATGTGTCCAAGTTTCATAATTTATTGAATAAACAGATACCACTGCTGAATCCTGAAATAAGGCTCAAACCCACAGACTATAGAACTTCTAGCACATACTGCTTGCTTGCCCCATGTAAACAATAACAGAAAGGAAGAGAAATACAGCACAATAAAGTAAAGAATGCAAAAGAATATAGTAAACAATTACTCCAAAGGGCAACTGAAATACAACCAATTAAGGAACAACACTTTATATAATGCAAAACATCTTAACATCTTAGTAAATGTCTAAGGTTTTCACAATATAGTTTTGTATTTTTTCTGACGTCCAATCAACAAGTGCCAGAAAAACAGATTCATCATCATTTTTGCTTGAGACTGCTTGATACATAATACCTTATAATTGTGAAAAAGCAAACACTCAGTGCTCTCTAATAGCAAAATTTTCACTGTATTCTGTGGTTGACTTATAAAAGGAATAATGAATAATGAATATATAAATTGATAAATAAATGAGTGAATGAATAAACAACAGTATTAAAAAGAGCATATAGTATCATTAATGGCCAGGTTCTACTGGTTACTAAAGAACATGCTAGTGTGTACCTGCAAAGGTAATTTTAAAACTATACATTATTAGACAGAAGAAAACAGAAACAGTCCAGAAAACATGGTCCTACGTTGCACATAACTGATTTTTAATGTTTCCTTTAACTACTAAGCTATTCTACTCTACATTTGTCTTTTATAATTATGCCATAAAAGTAAATGACAAAAATAGCAGGTTTTGCATCTGTAATATATGACCAGCTGAGGCTTAACACATACCTAGATAGTTTGTTCAAATGAGCACAACTGAAAATTACAGAATTTAATAATACTAAATGTAAAGTTGTACACTTATGTAAATTTAGTCCAGGATATCCATATTCTCTGAATTATACTCTCATAAAAAAACATATTGAGTTTGTAAATCTTGAGGTTAAGGTAGATGAAATATAGTTTCAAAGGTTATGCAAATGACATTGAAAAAATGCTATGGTGCAATTAGAACAATAACCTCTTAGGAATACAGTATATTGGGAGTAATTTATAAATCTACAATTAGACCTATCATGGAACACGGAATCAGTTTATCTACATATGCAAGAACTGATATAAGCATGGAGAACAGCTGGTAGGAACTTATTTTGAGGCCTGTATAACCTTGCTATAACAGTGAAACATTGTAATGTTGTAACAGATAGTCTTGCAGAAATGGAGGATACTCAGTCACTTCTTTGCCAATGATCTGGTTTAAATCTCAAGCTTGGGACATGGCTGAAATAAGTTAAGAAGAAAAGCTGGTAGCCACACACATGATCTCCTTTCTTAGGGGTAGGCAGAAAAATAAATGGCTTTAATATCAACATATGGCAGAGGCTAAATATATCAGTACAGGGCTCCATATGATAATTTTTATGATCATGTCACATGCATTATTGCAGGACATATGTCTGTCTCATAACAATACCTTTGCACGGATGCCTAAAGATGATATTGTAAGAACACTACTTCATGATGCAGTCTCTGAGTATTTCTTCAGACATGCTACCACAGTATATCCCCAGGTGGACGACCCGCAGCTCATTACTCACTGAAGGATTCTGTTGTGGGTTAAATCACTAGTAGAGCAGAACACTGCACTGTAAGGACCTCCAGTAAATAAATCAGTTCAGTTTGTGAAGATTAGACTCTTGGCAGAGGATCCGCGGTGGTGGTGCTGTAGTAGCTTTGTCGCCTCACAGTAAGACACTGTCCGGTTCGATTCTCAGCTAGAGAGTCTTCTGCGTGGAGACATGCGTGAATGGGCATACCTTCGTTGAAGGTTGTGCGTCAGGGCTGGCAACTTGGCATGTAAAAATTAACTGCCAATCATTAGCAGACTGGAGTTCTGCTGTGGCGACCCCTAACTGGGAAAAGCCAAAAGACACAACAACAAAAAGACTCTTGGCAGAGGCCTGCCAGTGCAGGCATTTAAGCACTGATGACTGCAACATTCCGAAAAGGGGTATATATAATGCTAATGAATATGATTGTCAGACGAGGGAATGACTGTTTAAAGATTTCATTTTTAAAAATTCCATACAACTTAAAGAACTCCATACTTGACATATGATAAAACTATTTAGCTCACCAGTCATATTTAGTAACCTAAAATAAATGAAACACCTTTTTTCATTACATATAACACAAATGACTAGAAATATTAAATGGTTTCTTGTCATCAGCTAATAAGTGACCAGTAATGCAGGCATAAGGAGAAATCTTCAGTCCAAATGTTTTATTAGTTTTGACAAAAAATTATTTTCTGTTCCTGTTTTAGCCATGAGCTAAAGAAATGTTGAAAATAATGCATTTAATAGTAACCAAGAACAAGAAAACAAAAGTTGTTTTTCTTGTTGCATTTATTTGTTTGTATGTTTATTTGTTTTAATAGAAAATACATGGTCTATATTACGTGATCCAAAGAATCTCCTCTTTGAACACATAATAATCGAAACATATACAGCAAACACTTTAAACGGCAAACTGCCACACCCTCGAATTTTTTCCTCGGGAAAAAATCCACGTGGTTGTAAAATAAAAAACAAATTTTAAAACAGCAATCAAGTGGGGAGCATCAACCCCTCCACAACCCCCCAACTAAATATAACAACTCCAAGATCGCTCTACATTGAAGAGAAGGGTGATTCCTAATAACAGCCAACTGAATTTTTCCCAAGGAAAGAATTCTAGGACGTGGCCATTCGCAGTTTACAGGATTCACTGTATATGTGTTGATTATTATGTGTTCGAAGAAGAGATTCTTTGATCACATAATATAGACCCAAAAATAAGTAGGGCCACTTTTTTCGTTTAGCAGCAACTTAGACATGGCCACAAAAAAAAAAAAAACTATTTTACATCCACAAATATATTAGGAAACATTAAAACAGTTCAAATACTATCTTAAAATGTTAGAAGCACAGTCATGACATTTTAAACACGGTCAAGAAAGAAAAGAGAACAGAGAATCAGTAACATCTCTCTTTCTATCTGTCGTATGACCAGCAGACTGGCAAGATAGGGAATTTGCTCTCCAGAATGGGCAAAAAATATAAGCCTGAAGTTTCTGATGACAACTGGCGAGCCTGAACATTTAGATTTGTTGGTATGGATTATTTTGGAGCATCAGAAAACAAAGAGCAAATGGTTATAAATCTGACATTGATAAAAATGGTATTATATAATAAGTCACCATTGCCTAGGAAGGACTAACTGTCACTTTGTTTTTTTGAAATAAACAGGGAGAAATGAGAAGAATAAGGGGAATGAAAGGCCCATGGTAGGCAGTTTTACAGATACACCAGACCAGGGCCGGTCAATATACAAGGTAAAATGTATAATGATTATATAGCAGGTCAGCACGAGGTATCTAAAAGAAATGACCAGTCACTCAAGCGATCCTTAAGTTGTCTAGTAGAGCTCTTGGCAGGGGGATTTCAGAATACGTGTCTATACTTAGTTCACTAATACTAAAGCCTATTGATGATTCAAAAGGAGACAGCAGCAAGGAATGTAAAGGTTTATTCTAGATCCGGATGCATATATCTTTTTCAAATCATAACCACCTTTCTACATATTAAGTGACTAATATTGTAGGCTGCCTTCAAAGGAAAGTGAGTTTAAAGTGTTATTACTATTGTATACTGAGAATTTGAATATAGGATCTTACTAGAGATTCTGGTATCAGTGTGGCAATCTTATCTTCTCACAAGTAAGATATACCAAATTCCCAATTAAATCAGAGAAAAGAGAGAGTTAATGGAAAGCAAGATTCCTTCATTTTGGCAAAGACAACAGTAGTTTGTTATGCTAGAGTTACTAGTGGGTTGGAGCATGGTCTTAAAATTTATCCTTCGTTGACCAGGTTAATACTATTAAGCTACTAGCCTTTTTTCAGGGTAGACCCAAGGGTGGCATTTATACTGCTGGGGAAATCTGGCCAGAGCATCAGGGAATTCCCATTATTCTTTGCGATAGGTGCAGTGGGATCTTTTCATCCACCTGAGGTACCACCAACTGAAGCAGATGAGACCTCAGTTTAACATCTCATCTGAAGTATGACACACTCAAAAATGTAGCACCTTCCTAATGTTGCATTGCTGTATGAGCAAGCCAGTCACTTGGAATGAGAAAATAATCCACATCTTTCTGTTCTTCCAGCACCAAAAGCAAATGTGCTCCCTGTTTCAACACTGATACTGCATGGAGGTTATTGATGAGAAGGATTTGTGAGTGATAAGATGATAAAAAATCATTAGTATAAATTAAAGAAAGAGACTGATGCTTGCTACTCTCAATGTTAAGAATGTTTTGTAGAAAGAGAACCCAAAATGAAGCCACAACTTATCCAAGACAGAAGCAATGGCTTTATCATATCTGTGAATAAGGAAGCTCTGGTATTACATTGATCCATATTTCGGTAAATACAGTAGGTAAGAAACATGAAAGAATTTCTAGTACTATATATAGCCTTAATGGTATCAGCGCTATTAATCATCCTGAAGGAGGCCAGAGGTAAGGAGATGGTTCTTGAAAAGTTCAGAAGCTGAGGATTTTCAATAACTTCAAAAAGGGAGGAAGAAATGATATTGTGAAGAGGTTTATTGTAATGACTGATAGTTCAGATCTGGATGGGGTATCACCATGGCTAATTTCTAGAGACTGAAAAGATTCCACCCAAATTAACAGGTTATTGATACATCACAATCATGGGAGGACTGCATGCCTTGATGTACATGGGATGGCTCAGATTCTTCCTCAGTAAGGAATCTGTTATGATGGGCACATGGGCTACAGCTGAGTGGCAGTTTAGATTAAAGCTTTTTGTTTTGAACTGAGATTACACTTGCAAAATAGCACCAAAATGTGCTAGTTAAACTAAGTGGAAGGTAGCAACTGTATTAATCTGAATCGAATTTAGACTAGTTCACCTTGTCTTTCCAGCCGGGTAGTTACTTTCTCTCTAAGTAGGTCTGAATTTGGACACTGATCATCATTAGTATAGAAGAGGTCATTGTAGTAGGTACAATCTCTTTGGCTGTGGAAATACTTCTGAAGTGTATTTGAAAGCATTCAATGCTAAAGACAAGGGTTCCATTTTAACTATTCAGGAAAGTGATTGCCATGATAATTTTCATCAACCCTGGTGTTTCTCATTAGTTTTATAAGCTTATTTTTTATTATACTTCCTTCATAACAAAATAATATCCATTTCCATTTGAAAACTATAACTTAATGTGACACCATTTCGACACAGATGATTTTTCATAGACGGAATGGCTTCTAGGTATTTTACCAGACCTTGTTACACTGCAATGCAATCTATTATTTTTCAAAGAAATTCTCCATTTACGGTGTCAAGGAAATCATGAGTAGAGCTTTGACTATTTATACAATTAACAATAAGATAATACCAGGAGGAATGTTCATTTTTCTGTGTTCATATACCTGCAGTCCAGGGGACCACTCATAAGCCTAAGCCAAATTCTCAGTTGTCCCTCAGCAGTGTCTGGTTAAGTGACTTGCTCAAGGTTCCACAATAGGTAAATAACATCAGAGAGAATCAAACCCAGTACCACAGAAACTAATGCTCATAGCCTTAACTCGTCCTAATTGTCAGATTTTGTTTTCCATATGGTTTATGCTGTATATCAGTCCTTCAATTCTACACTAGACAACTGAAGGTAGAGCAATGGAAAATAGACAACTGGCTTCTAAAGAAAGAAAATAAAGCATTATAAAGTATTATTGAAGGCCGTTTTCACTAAAATAAAAGGCGTACATCAGACAACCAGCAGCTGCTACTCAACACTGAGCCACTTTATGTTATTACATGTCTCCATCTCATGGAATGAAGAAAGAAAACCAGGATACACTTTACAATGGCTAACCTGATGACACAATGGCCACCTTACTCCTTACTGGTACCAAAATGGCCTGGTCCACTTCCTATCTCAACAGTGTAGCCTCACTGCAGCAGCGACTGGTTTATTTGACCAAAGTAAAAAGACATCCTAAGGCTGCCAAAGAAATACAATAACTATCCAAATCACAAACTTATAAAGAAAGTCAAAAGTTTATGTGTGATGTTTTTGTCATCAGAAGCAATATTAGACAATAAACCCTGCTCGTTGTACAATTTATCTTTGAAGGACTCACCACAATTTATTTCACAGTTCTCTACATTTTACCACCCTCCTCAATATCCTTAACAGAAAGTTCTTCAGTACCAACATACATTTATTATAGTGGGTGACATTAATTTGTTCTGGAAAGGTCCAAAAAATTATTCTTAACAGATTAAGCACTACACACAAGCTAACCCAGCTTATCTCTGAATGTAAGAGACCTAACTCAGTACTAAAATATTAAATTACTTGACAGTTTGTAGCTTACATGCCAAATAAATCACTGCAGCTACAATAAATTTCCAAACTCCTTAAGTGACCAATATCCCATATTTATAATCTGGTGTTTCAAATGTAAAAAAAAAAATGGAACCTAATGCACTTCTTACTATTCCCAAGCTCTAATGCTGATTTTGTTTCCTCAGAGCTGTAAGTGATTGCCAAATTCTTTCTACCAGTGAAATAACCTCATAGCAGTACCTTCCAGTTTTGATAATCTGCTCACCGTTGAACAAGAACAATATACTCCTGTCAATAAAGAAAAAAAAAAAAAGAAATATGTGTTCAAAGCAGACACATACCATGGATCACCCCCAGTACTTAACAGCTAATAATAAAACAGAGATAACATGTATGAAGGGAACAAAGGAGCCCACAATGAATTATAGTCCAAATTAACTGTTAAATATAATGAAAAGACGTCTCATTGTCCAGGATGTCTTTATTGTGCTTGAAGACAAGGTCTCACAGTAAGAAAGCAGGAAATCACCTGCTGATTATTTACATGTTTCATTTGTGATTAAAACAAAACCTTGGCTTCACCAGCCAGTCCTGTAGCCAGACTGTCACATCCCCAGGGTCCTACCATCAGATATTACAGTATACCGTGGAGATGTAGCTGTCTGCTTACAAGGTTGAACCTTTCAAGATGTGTCAGTTCTTCATATTCTACAATGCATACCTTTGTATCTGACTGGATTTTACCCAGTAACCAAAACATTCACAGAAATGATAGAGACATAATACGTAGTATCTCAGTCAGAAGCAAACTGTGGATGAAGGGGTTGAGTGGTCCACTTGTATTCACGTTTACTTCACACTGTACCATATATAAACCTAGTTGAAATAAAACATGGTTTCACAGCTTTTACCAAAATAAACTGAATCAGATTTTCATGTAACAGAAGCAAATTGCACCATGATGCCTCTTAGTAGCCAAGTAACAAAAAAATAAACTTGAGAACTAAGTGTAACTACATAGCAGCTTTTTGAAAAGAAATATATTAATTCATCCGGCCCTGTTTTGCATTTCATTAATCATGATCTGCTAGTATTACTGATGTGTGATTTTGAAACACTTGTACAAATTTGGTAGGAAATGTTATAGGGTTTGAGAGAAAGTATAATGCAAGTCAAGTTCTATAAATGTACTTTCAGGGCAAGAGAAATTACTCTTTTGACAGTGTAACTAGACATACCTCTCAGCTATCCTTGATTTCCTACAGTGTTCTTCATTTACTTCATATTTTTGTCCTAAACCTTTATAGAATTTCTGATTTTCTGGCATGTTGTTTTGGATTGCGGTCAATCAATAATACCAGATATTAGAGTTTTAAAGATCTTAGTCTTCCTAAAATGCAGGTTGATGCAACACCTTTTGTTGAATTTGTTTTTTTTTTTTAAGCTAATCAAAGTAATATCTACAAAAAAATGATTCCTGATTTGGGTCTTTGACTGTCCATTATTCTAGCTATCTCCAGAATTTTTGAGCAAAGACATTGAGAGGTATGTAAGTAACAATACTCAGACATACTAAAATGATCTTTTTTTTAGAAATGTACTCCACTCCTAGATATTTAAGGCATTTAGATGACTATGTTCAATTACATATGACACGTTGATAACCTGAGTTAATAATCTCATGTCAAATGATGAATCTTACCAAACATTAAAGTAAATTTTGTTGAAGTCTGTTAGCACAAATAATTTTCACAGTATAGTTCACATATTTAATTTTCGTTTTATTTATGCACATGAGTTATGTTCTTCTCCTATTGTATCAAATTAAAAAGGAAAATACAGGATACAGAACTATAATGCAAAATACTCTTTGGACAAGACTGCAGCAAATCATAATTAGCATTAAGTTAGTATCTGAAAGATGTTAAAAGTCATAAAACTGAGGGGTTGTTTTTATTTGTATTTTTCAAATCATGTACCAGTAACCCTGCTGTATCCTGCTCCTTATGTGTAAACTCCTTCTCATGCACTCTTTTTCTTTTACCCATATCCAGCCACCTTTAGCTATGGTGCCGTTTGGTGTGGGGGTGGGGGGTCTCCTGTTGTGATTCAATCTGTAGACATAAGGAGAGTGTTGCATTGATGTATGCCACTCTGGCTTGATTTGTTCAGGTTCTATTCTCCAGCTCTTGCTTTCTGGCCACATTTTGCTGCTGATCATGTCCCAGTGGGAACCACTTAAGAAAACTAAAGGATGAACAAAAGACATACTAAACAGACCCATTAGTCTCAAGCTCCTCTCTGAAACCCTTGTGTTGTCTTGTTCTTTGCAGCTGATTATGTTGATCATAATAACTCTGTTGACCATTTTAAAACAACACTGGGATAACTTGACATGTAGTGCTGACAATGAAAGGTAAAAAAAACAAAACCAAAAGAACCCATATAAACCAAATCTGGGTGTACCAAATAAGTATGATAAACAAAACACCCAAACAGTTATCCAAAAACACAGGACATCCACACAAAAACAGTTTTGAGCATTTTCTTCTGTTTAATAATATACTAGACTTAGTCAACAAATGTTGGTTTGAGTCTGAGAACATTTCACAGGCAAATAGTGATATGCACTGTTTAGGTTTGGTTATTATGTGTAATACACTTTACATTGCTATAGATTTATAGGCAAAAGATCTAGTCCCAAAGCTTCAAACACAGCTAGTTGGCATTGCACTTGACCAATAAAATTGTTTTCCAGCCTGTACTGTAATCCTTTATAAGGTCGCATTACATGGGGGAAAGGGCTTAGTTGACTGATATGATGTAAGATGTATCTACAGTGTCAGGTTAAACATACTTTGCTTCATCCCCCACTCACTCAGCATAGTGCCACCAGGGCTTCTTAGCTAAATGTAAGAAATAACAACAATCTGTTGTTAAGAAAAAAAGAAGTAGAAAAAAGGAAATATAACCACTAATGATATCTATTACGTTCATCTCAGCATCTCCAGCTGAGGCAGTGGCATAAACCAGTCATTGTATAAATATTAATGTATGTTTTTAATAGTCGGTGACTAATAAGATGGCTGGTCTATGTTTGATTTCAGATTTATAGAGAATCATGTCTATTGTAATACACACAAATAAGATCAGGATGATTCATACTAGCTGTAAGGCATGCAGCAAAATCCCTTTTCCATTACTTGCATTTCATTTAATATAATTCAAAGACATAAGTTTTGTTGAGATGTGTAGTCTTTATTGAATTATCATTGAGTGCACTGTTTTCTTGTATATTGAGTGGTCATAAACTTATTGTGATTCCCCCCTACTGGTCCTCTAAACCCTGAGATCACCACTTGGTTCATTTGCCTGTATTTCCTTCCTATATGTTGTGAACATTCATCACAACCTTCATATTCGTATACCTCTTTATAATCATAATGACTTGCTTCTAGGATGGCTGTGACAGGTTCCTGCTTTACATGTTAGTTAGGTGGCATGGTGCTCAGATTATCAATTGGCAACCTGAGGCCATCAGTGCCTTAGAATTGTCATTCACATATCTTAGTTTATATTAATGTGTGTAATGTGCAGTCTCAATCATACACTGAATCCTAAGATGTTCCCACAAGCTGTCATGACAGACCCCACTGTTTACAGCACACTGTTGCAACAGCTAGGCATCTTTGCTGTGTCAAGTATCAAGCATGGTTTATAACATTGCCCCATTAGAATTTACAAGCTGACCATCACTTGAACTTTTACTCCCTAGAGCTTTAACCTGCATTCCTACTCCTTGGCAGGTGGACAGACTTCATCTGTGCTTCTATATATTGACTGCCCCATGGACACCACCTAGATTTCCATATCCTGGCTGGACTATTGGACTTTATCTGCACTTCCATCCCTGGCTGGATTATGGACATCACTGACTCTCCCACCCCCTGGCTCAACTATACATTTTACTTGCAGCCCCTTCTCTAAACAGACAATGGATATCACCTGCAATTCCACCATCTGGCTGAACTAAAGATTTTAGCTATACTCCTGACCTTCTGACAGAACTATTGATTTCACCTGCACTCATTGTCCCTGGCTGACGTATGGACTTTACCTGCACTTTTACCACCTGAATGAACTACCTGCAGTCCTGGTTTTCTGTTGAGTGCAGAGGTTTTTCTGTGAAATAGGCACCTTGCTTCTCTACCATTACATTAGTATTATAATTTCATACTTTTATGAAAGGTTGATGAAATACAGCAAAGCTTTATTTCTGGAGGTCTACTGCTTGTGTCTGCTTGTTAAATCCTTTCCTTTCAGGTGAAGTTACCACATCCGTCCCCTGATCACTGCACAAAAGCATAATGGGTATCTACATGAAAGAGTTTATGGTCAGTAAAGAAAAAGACATGACTGATTTATGGAGATATGTATTACTGCCACTGGAAATTATTAAAAAATCTATAGCATGTACAGGAAATAAAAATAATAAGTCATTAGTGCTGCAGAATCTGTAGTTTACTAATTCTGTATGAAAATAGCTATACTAGCTAAAATACATAAGTAAATAGGTCGTCTGCTATGAAGTTATTTTAGTAATAATCACATTGCTGCGGTAGCGTTTTTGCCTCACAGTAAGACATTGCTCCGTTCGATTCTCAGTTAGAGCGTCTTCTGTGGGGTGACATGCATGAATGGGCGTTCCTTCATTGAAGGTTGTGCGTCAGGCCCGGCAAGTCGGCATGTAAAAATCTACTGCCAATCATTAGCGGACCAGAGTTCTGCTGTGGTGACCCCTAACCGGGAAAAGCTGAAAGACACAACAACAACATTGATAAGTGAAGCTAGAATAAGAGTTTGCTAACTTGTAGGAGTACTTCCTAAGGCTTTAGAAAGTAGAATATTTACTTCAGAGTGCTACAGCTTCTTATGGACTAGTTTGATAATTATTCATGTTACACGTTTAGCCCTGTGGAGTACTTCAAAATATGTTCTGCATCCAAACTGTGAATGTGCTATATAAACTAGACAGTGTGATTGTCTGTTTTTGAAACAAATTAATATATTAAATGAATCACTGGCTCATAAGGAAAATGATCTATAACCTCACAATCTAATTGGTTTGCAGACTTGGCAATTTGTACTGAAGTTCAAAGTATCTGGAAAACATTGACTCTCATGGGACCATGTAGGAATATGTCAGTCATCAAATATTTGAGTAAGATGGAAACCTTTGTGGAAGTCAAAGGCCAGCAAAACCAATTGTTCTATGCTGTAATGTTTGCTCTCACAGCCAGTCTACTTGCCAAATTTCTATCTTTAATGCTGAACACATTGAAAATAAACTTTTAATTTTTTAATTGCTAACTATAAAAATAAAACTAACATTAGAATGACCTTGCCATGTTAATAATCAGCTATAGTGAGACATGTATCACACGACTAAAGTTAGTTATGATTTCTGTACAATGAAAAATAACGATTATGAAAACTACAGAAAAAGCAGAACCAGCATCTTCATAGAGCACAAAACAAACTAACATTTTATTAAGCGCTTTTAGTGTTAAAACCAGCGCCAGACTTCATCAGATAAAACCTGGACTACAAAAATGCAGAAGCTTTTATAAAAAAATTCATACCACACCTCATAATGTCCTTATCTTAAAGGTATACAAAACAATAACTAAACCAGGCTGGTACCTTTCCAGGGCTCAATGAAACATGGTCTATTACTAGTTTTGTCAAATTTAAAGCATTTCAAAGGTAATTTTGCCTTAATTTTCAAGTAAGTTACTCTTTCATTGTTGTTAAAACATAATGATTATTTTTAAAAGGTTTTTATAAGTAAATATTTAAATGTATTTTTTGACATAGTTTAGTTTTTTTTGTTTTGTATGCCTTTAAGATGATGTCATTATGAGGTGGGGCATGACCTTTGTATAAAAGCTTCTGCATTTTTGTGGGCCAGGTTTTATCTGATTAAGTCTGGCATTGGTTTTAAGACAAAAATCACTTAATAATATTTTAGTTTGTTGTCTATGAAGACACTTGCTCCACTTTTTCTGTAGTTTATGCAGTTTTGGTGTTTTCTTTTCTCAGTGAAATACTTATAAAAATCCTTTTAGAATGCTCAGTTTTTAAGATTCTGTCTAAACTAGAAAGCCACATCATTCCGATCCATATATCAAAAAAGTTGGTACAAAATTATATTTGTGCCTTGACTGCCTACAAACACTCCTTAGAAACTAAACCTCAGAACTCATTTCTTTCAACCTGAATGTGTTAGTGCAGTTTCAGCAGTGGGCAAGGCAAAATTTTCTTTGGCGAGAAAGTAGGTGTACCTTAAGTAGTAAAATCAGATTAGACATTGTACCTCAAAATATTTTCTGCATCCAAACTGAAAGAATTAAATTAGCTTAGTGGTATGAATTCTTAGATCACATTTGTCTGACCACAGAAGAAAGCGATGAACTTGTCTAGCCTGCATTTTAAGTACATTTAATGCTTTACCTTCCTTCGATCTCTCTCTTTCCACTTATCTTTTCTGTAACTATGATATGCCTTCTCCATTTTGTTAATTCATTTCATACATCCATAATATTCATTAAGATGCACTTTCAAAGATCATGAAGATGATGGTCCTTACTGGGTGTTGTCTGCACCTCCAATCCTTCTTTACCATTGAGGCAGTGTAGCCCCAAAAGATGTAATACATACTAAATGGCAGTGTAGGGGTACAGTCCCTCACATAAGTCAAGAAAGGTGATTTCCCCTTTCTACAAAACAACATTACTTGGCTGTATGGAATGTAAAATTGTGCTGACTCAATTAGTTTCTATTGACAAATATTGAATAATTAGTTTGTAATGAGTGAGATGCCATGTTCCCATTTCATATCTTATATCGCAAATAGGGATATACTGATACTCAAAGCAAACAATATTCATGATGTCACATTAGCCAATTGATGCATTATGTGGTTTACCTGTTAAATGTCCATCATTAATATAATAGGCTGCAATCATATAAAGCATCCCAAGTGACAATCACGTTTTCTCATTCTTTTTTTCATCAGTTGTACTACCTTTGCTTTTTTCTTGTAAATTATCATTGCACAGGAAATCTGTTTCCAAAAGCATTTTCTACATAGATGTTACCACCTTATTTGTATACATCTGGCACTACTAAGAAATTCTGCACTCAGACAAAAATATATACTGCATGAATAAGTTAAAAATAGATTTCATTCACATTTTTATTAACTTCATATGTTTTCATTTTTTTTTCCTGACAGTAGTGGAATCAATTAAAACTTGATAAATGTAATATCTATATGTGTCATAATTTTAAATTCTCTCTCATAGTAAGGCTTATGAAATCCTTTTCCCAAAGAAATGTTCTTTTCTTTCAATATGCATTAAGATGAACTTACATATATTAGAAATTATTTAACTGGTAATTGTCTATTTGGTAATTTGTCTTTAAATCATTGAATGTGTCAGGCATCTGCTTAACTGCATCATGGGCCACAAGTGATACAGTTATCCACATTTTATTAAGAAGAGACACCATACATAAAATAGAACTGAAAAGTTTAAGAACAACACGTCACTTGTTGCAGATGACATTATGCCTTTCTTCAGTAACCAACCACATTAAATAATAGAGGCACTAGAACAATATCTGTTCTAGTGAAAACTGTTTGAGTGTAAGTCTGTCTGCATTAATTCATCATAAAACTGTAAATGAATGAAAAAAAGTGCATCTTTATACACATCCATCACATTATATTACCAAACCCTGCATTATATAGCCAGAGTCCCATGGCACAACATTCTTTAACTATATCCAGATAAATAATTAAATAGAGCAGGAGAAAGAGAAGAGATTATCATGATAAATCACCCTGTAATCCTGCATGGATTGTAACTGGGCGTCTTCACCCTTGGTTACATATATATATATATATATATATATATATAGATAATATTTATATATAAGCAGGTAGGTAGAAATTCTTTTTTTAGTTTTCTGGGCACATACAATTATAAGGCATTCATTGCTCAGTCCAGGTAGCTGAAGAACTATATCTGATAGGCTGTCATTCAAACAATTTCTCTATATCAGAACTCAGCAATTAAAATGAAGAACGCATGTGTGACTGTTGCAATAAAAGTACACTTTTCCATTTCATAAAACAAATGCAGCAAGTGAAATGCAGTGTAACAGTTTTTCTTGTTAAACAGAATTGCATAACTCAGCTTTAATCAACCATCCATCTCCCTTCTTCATCCTCTTTTTCCACCTTAATCACATCTGCATTAATACATTACTTCTTATATTTGAATTGAGCACAACCAAACCATTTGCCCATGACTAAACAAAATAAATTCTCTTCTCAGTTTTAAGATATATACAGCATGCCATTTCTCTGAAGTAGGCTTGGCTCTTGTAGCTGTCATATCTCTTTCAACGCCACTCCCTTTCCTACCCAGCTATAGGAATTGGGTCATGCATCCATTTCTTCTTTCAAACTGCAAGTGTTAAATTTCTACAACAAATTATTATTTGAAATGCTGTTACACAGTTCCTTTCTGTTTCTCATAAAATTTTACTAAGAATATTTTCTAACGGTCAGAAATTCAGTTATAACAGGGATTCAAAAGTGTTAAAAAAGGAAAAACAATAGAGTGTGACCTTAGTGCAAAAGAGGTGGAACTATAAAAGGGAACTATGGGCAGTAAGAATGTGCCAGATGAAGGGTAGAAAAGTTGAATCAGAAATAATACAAGGTGTCTTTGATACCCTTACAATCCAACTGAGAATCTTGTACTCCTCCAACCTGTCCTGTATGTAGGGCAGATGTGTGGTGAAACAAAGTTAGGGGGAATGTGGGTAAACCCCCTAACATGGACCTAGATTTGGTCCTCTGGAGAAAGCTAGCACATTATGAGGTGAAAATGTGAGATCTCTCCATACCAACCATGGCCTCAGGGCCAGTTTTACATATATGTCTATGTCACTGTGCATCTGGGGTGCTCTTTCCATATCTATTTATTGACTGATTGATTTTTTAGAGCAAGGAAACACAGATTTCCTTCCTCTAAATAATCAACACATCAATAAATAAATAAATAATGTGTTTCTCCTGTAAAAACTAAAATAAGTTCTCACACAGCATTCCAATGTAAGCTCCAAACCCTACTGCTTGGTCAGGACAGAGATTTTGCATCAACGTGATGCATTTTTTTTTGAAAAAAAAAAGTATGAGCCTCTAATATCTGGCTTTCCAGATTGACTGTAATGTGACTTCAGTGACTTACCATAGCATCAAAAATTTTACAAGGGACAGAAGTTCCAAAATACGAGACAACATTAAGAACATTTAGGAGAAATCTGGACAGCTGAGAGGATAGTTGCGATGTGAAAACAGCAGCAGTGAGGTAAGTATTATTTTTTAATGATACTGGGAATGATCAACCCGGTATTTTATCTAGGTCTTAAAATTGTCAGCATTGTGTGCTTTTTTTTTTTCAATTCACTCTGCAAAATATATTCTGCACCATACAAAAATCAGGAAATTCATTAATTTGTTCTGCAGGCAAATAATTAATTATTAACAGACATTCACAGTGACTTTATTCATATGTTGCTGATTATGTCATGTGGAATATTGTGAAGTGCACTTCCGTTATGCATTCCTTTGTAGCAAACATAATTATTAAAAGAATTCTAAATATTTGAATATAATAATCACCTTTAATCCGTTATTAACTCTTGACAAATAATAGTGTAAAAATATAGTCAGGGTTTCAGATTTCCTTGCTATTTTAAGACAAGCTTGAATAGTGACACGATCAGTGCCTCCATAAAATTAGGAACATAGGTGTTCCTTAGAAAGGGGGAAAGGAAGGGACAGAGCAACATCATCATAAAGAATATAAATAATGAAGTTTACTGAAATTTATAGTATACAAAACTCACATAAATGAGGCAGGACACATACCCATAGAGGAACATGACTTTGATAATGGATGCAATATACAATTGAATCACTATAAATACTTTTCTTCACATACTTGGTATGGCATGTATACTGCTTATTTTATGCTGCAATTTCCATTGAAGCAGGTAGAAATAAACTGCAGGTTTTGTCAGTCAGTCCTGTGCTAATAATGATTGGCTTAACTAGTGCACACATTTTTACTGGCCTACTGCTATGTTGTCACACCCAATCCCCGATCAAGCTATGTTTTCTAGGCTGTAACTCATACTATACAACCTCTGTTTATGCAGTGTGCTCACCCATGCATGGCATTCCTTTGTGCATACAACAGTGTGACTGTGCAGAGTGAGTATGTATAACAAAGACTGTACTGTTGTGAAGTCCTCTACATGGGTACAACAGCAAGGCATGTGAATCGAAGGCTTGAATATGCATTTTTGATCATTTTGGATTGACAAGTGTATACTAAGTGCATTATATGTATGCATCATAGTGAAACAACAAACAGATCAAAGTGTCATACTTCATTAAGAAATAGCTGCACTCTAATTGTTGTAATATTCTAGAGATATTGGCATCAAGCCTCAGTTTTTAACTGGCAGCAAGAAGCAACACAGTATACTAAAGCTGATGTATATGAATATTGTGTTATGTAAGGTTCATTGATTATGGTGAGAAAATCAGTAATAAAGATAATCACATGCTTCTAGACAAATCAGAATTTCTAAAACTGAAAACCTTAATCTGCATTAAATGTTAAAGCCAGGCCTAGTCTAGTCCATATGTTTCATGTAACACAGACTAATGCTAGCCAAGAAATTAACAAAACAAGTTAACAATATAATTTGTTCTTATTAAATAATTGGATGATGATTCTCTTAGGAAACCATTTCTCTGTATATACTTTACTTTCGATTAAATGGTCATTATTATGAAACAGTTTCTCCCTTCTGCTCCTTGAATTTTGGTAGAACGATTCATTAAACCATAAGTAAATGCACCTCTCAAGGTCATAACCTTTTTCCTCCATGTTTTCAATGATGTCATTGTCAAGCATTAATATGTACAGTTTATGAAAGTTGTACATATTCTAGTATAGCAATATAAACTGCATTACATCAAATATCTTAAAGTATCTCATTTGGACAAAGCATATGACATAGTCCCAAGAAAGTTGATTTAGACAGTCCTGCGATTGTTCAAAATCCCATTAAAATTGGTTGAATTAGTGCAGGCTATATACAAAGATCCAATGACAAAAGTATGACCAATGTTCAGACTCACGGAAAGGTTCCCATTGAGAGTGGTGTGCATCAGGGTTCACACTGCTGGTCACATTGGTGATGGACTAAATTAGCGAACAGGTCGGAGAGGATAAATCAACAAAGTTGCTGTATACAAATGATGTGCCATTACAGGCAGACTTTGAACAAGAACTTCAAAGGATAAAGGAATGGAATGCAAAACTGAAAGCACAAAGAATGAAATGGAGTACAGATAAGAAAGATGTAATAGCAGAAATTGGTAGAAATCAGAAGAAGCTGAGAACTGATACAAAATGTAAATAGTGGAAAAAGTTAACAGCTTCAAGTATCTGGGAAGAATAGTTAAGGAGGAGGGAGCTCTGAATGAGGACAACAAGCTAGAATCAGAGGGGCTGCAGCCAGCTGGCACAGAGTGTCAGGGGTAGCATATTGACAGAAGAAAATCAAAGAAGCTAAAAAGTAAGGTGTACAAACAGTGGTATGACCAATACTACTGTATGGTGCAAAAATCTGGACAGGGAAGGCAGATCAGTTGAGGAAGCTCGTGGTGATGGAGATGAAGTGCTGAGATGGGTAGCAGGACTCACAAAGAAATGTGGTCATCAGAGCAGAATCCCAAGTAACTCCAATTACAAAGAACATTAAAGAGAACATATTAGAATGGTTCGGGCACATGCGCATGAAAGTCAAAGACAACATGGGGAAGAAAATTTGAGACAGACACAAAGAAGGCAAGAAGAAATGCAGGCATCCATATGAGTTTGATGGGTGATGTGAGAAAAGATCTGCAACAGTCAGGCATGACCATTGAAGAGGTTAGGAGAGTAACACTGAATTGAGAGAAATGGAGACAGATGGAGACACTTGACCCCCCTGACCCCACATAGAAAATACAAAAAAGAGGGTTGTTGATGTTGTTGATGATGATGATAATGGTGAAGTTAGATATAAAGACTATAATGCAAATGTTTAGCAATCTTCCAGTTTCAGGCACAGGAATTTTACTATTAAACATATGTATTTGAGTGAGAGAGCTTGCTTATAAATGAGTAACATATCTTAATACTAACAATATATAAAGCTAAGTTGTGCCTTGCGTCTTGGTCAAAAAACTGTCTGACTTTCAGTGACCTTCAGCTTTCTTCATTTTATAATTCTGGTATCTCATGGTTTAGATAATATGATCAATTCATTAGGAGAATACATTTAATGGTTCCCAGTTAGTTTGTTGCTGTAATAAATGTCACAGACTAATTCTATTTGTTGTGCCAGACTTGAATAAGTAATTGTATAATACATACAAGAAGTAAGACAGGAATGACATCACTGCCTTTTATGAGGGAGATGAGGTCAAACGTGCAGACCACTTAAAAAAAAAGAGAAAAAAAGACTTTTCTTAGTATTCTGACAGAAGAATACAAGTATGCTAGAGAGTATGTAGTCTCTGTCTATCTCAGCATTTCATCACGGGTTTGTCTCCATTTGCTGAGAGATGGAAGGAAGGCCCAGCACACAAATTGCTTTAAAGTTTCATGCCTCACTGATGTAAATATGGTGTATGAGTTTTAACTGAACCAATGCAACCTGTTTGCACATGCACACTGACATTTCTTCATGTGTACTGCAATATTTGCTGAAAGGTTTCCACACTGGTGGCATAGAGTGATAAAGCCCTGACTATGGCTCAGGTGACCCTGGAGTAATTAGTGGCTTGTGTGACAGACAACAGCAAAGGAAGGATGGATGTACCCATGCCAGAGGGCTGGGTGCTTACATGGGCATTTCTTGAAGTGATCCCTGCTGGAAACTGTGGAAGTTGTACTGTGGGGCATAGTCCAAGGAGGGGGATGGGTGATGGACATGGCTGAGCAGTCACAGATGCAGGCAGGCCAATATGCTACACATCAGCATTGCATGCTCACCTCTCAGATGAAACCATGGTACCACAATGAGGAGGTGGGAGGAACAGGGTAAGCCTAGAAGTGTAAAACTTGATAGTTTGTGGTGATGGCTAAAACGCAAAGAACACTCTCAGGTTCCACAGCTGTCACAAGCTATGGCAGAATAAGTCTGATGATGAAATGGTGAGTTAGTAGACCTGGCATGGACATGAGACACTGGGTAGGGTCAAACAGAGAACACAGAGTACACAAAAAATTGCTGACAGGAAAACTTTTAACTTGCAGATCCAGACATGTAAATACAAGACACATACAAATCTTACTGTTGAAGTACAGAAGAGCTGGAAAGAAATCATGCAGTGCAAAAGTGAGCTGTGAAATATTGTGAGAATTGCCTGTTATAAAAAATTAGTTTTCTCTGGGACTCTGCAGTTACTTAATACTCAGTGGGTAGTATTTTGTGCACTGTTTTTTGTTTTGTTTTGTTTTTTTATTTATTTTCTAAGTACATTTAACAGTTTATTTTGATCAGGGGAAGTATCTAAGTGCTACTGCTTCCAAACTCCGCAGACTATTGCATTATGCTTAATTAACACTGTATATTCAAACCAGAACTGATACATGGGACAGAACTTGCAGGAAACTACATGCTGCCCCAGAGAGTGCTAAATGCTCTGTACAAAATCATGATATGGTGAACTAATCAGATGGGACATGGACAACACTCCTCCTCTTTCAACCTAAGAAGGGGATTTGGGCATTCTATTCCCTTCCCATAATCTGTTTTCCACTGTCTGGGTGGCTGCATGCAAGTGGCTTCTGTTTTACTCTGTGTGCTCTGGCCAAGGAAAGGCCTTTCAGTGTTGTTACCAATCTTCATGCTAAAGTGTGGCGCAACAGTGAAGCAGATCAAAAATGAGTCCAAAGGCTTCCCTTAACTCATCGCTATGGATGAATTGATGATTTTTTTATTAATAAGACTCACGTTCTTAGAATAATGTTCAATACTTAGTCACAATTAAGTAGCTTCTTCAAACTGACAATGTATGGATGGAGACGAAATTAAACATGTGACTGCAGACCAAGTTTGTGAGCTGCTCTTAATAATAACCTTCTGAGTTTTGCTACATAGGTTCAAATCACTCTCCAGCTGACTAGGGTGTGTGTCAGTCAGTTAGTTAGTTAGTTAGTTAGGTAAGTAGGTAGGTAGAGAGTTAGTTAGAATGAGCTGAAAGTGGGATGAAATGGCACAGTGTTAGCGAAACTGAGTAGTCACACACCGTTAATTGTCTCAGCAGAGATTTAGTAGAAGGCGTTTCCATACTAAGAATACTGGAATTGGGTGGAACTACAATTTAAAAGATGAAGGGTCACTGCCTTTCATAACACTGGATTAGCACTTAAGATTTGAAATAAAGGTGGCTTTGCTAAGCAGACCCTTCATAGTAGCAGAGTTGTTGATTCTGTGAAATGAAGGCTGTTACACAAATCATAATGTACTTGGTGATTTGCCTTACATTTCCTTGTGTAACAATGGCATATTTTGAAATGTGATGGTAATAAGGCATCTGATCACTTTGATATGAACTCATAACTATTTGTTGCTCCATCAGAGAAGTATAGCCTTAAATATTATAACTCCAGTGATCTTCATGATCCAGGTTTTAAAACACAATTATTCAAAATATTTCACATTTGAAATGAAATAATCCAATAGGACGAAAACCACAGGTTAGTAAGCTGTGATACCCTGACCCATTACAAAGCGCACTTAGCAAGCTGTGAATGTTTGACTGTCATTTTGAAACAAGTGTTTTAAGAGTTGGAAAAAAGATGCTAGCAGGATGCTTTCATGTTTATATGTTGTGTGTGTATGTGTGTGTGTGTATATATATATATATATATATATATATATATATATATATATATATATATATATATAGATAGATAGATAGATAATAGATAGACATAGATATATATATATATATCTTGTTGAAATCGCATTTATTTAATTAAGTATTCATGTGTTTGCAGAAATGTGATATTTTAATGATTATACAGCTAAATGAAATTGACAATGAAAAATCATTTCTAGAATATTAGGGGTGATACCCAGAATAGCAGCCTTTACCATAAATTTTAACTTTTGAGAGGTGTGTATAAATAACTATGACCACGAGGGCAAGGTTTAAGAGGTCATTATTATTTGCATGCTCCTTGATCAGTATAACTTGTTGTCACATACTTTTTCTTTATACTGTAAGACCTTTTATTCTATTTTTCATACACTCACTTTAATACTTGGTTTTTTTCACTTACATTCTCTGCCACTAGTGTTTTTTTCCTGGCAGAATTATATTGCAATTCTTTGGTTTTTGTGGCTAGTGACAGTGGCCTGGTGCTCTAGATGTTGAATTGAACTGGGTTCTGTTGACTGAAATTACGCAGTTTTTGACTTTTTATTCCTTTGTATTATTTATTTGTTTGTTTGTTTGTTTGAGTACAGTTTTGTCTTTACCTTGCGGCAATGGCACCTGTAGTGCTTCATCTGATGTTATGCTCCTACATTTTGTCACCAAAGCATTATAACAAATGTTTGTTTCATTGCTTTTCTTCACATAAAAAGCTCTTATTGTACATTATTACTATTTTTGAAAAAGTGTAAGTAAAAGAAACTTCAAATTATCGATTCAGTGATACAAGCTTATGTGAAGTTCATTAGAATGCAAAATACATATTTTACAAGAATCTTTTCTGTGAATGAAAAGGGGCACATTATTAAAAATTCATATTAGAATGATGGGGGTCTCCAAACAGGAAATGCCATGTCAGGGCAGGGAGGTCTGTCTGGTACCTAATTGATTGGTTTTATCCATAAAATTATCATTTTTTGGCATTAGAGCATTACTTGAATTTGCAAGTGCATGTAAGGTTTGCATATCTGTTAGTGATGCGCTCAAAACCTGGAGTGATTGTTACACATGACTGACTCTTTCCCAAGTCATGCTGCCCTGTAAACTGTCTCTGACACTATACAAGGTTATCTGTTTATCCCTCTTAGCATTTTATTATGTAGTGCTTGAAATCATTTGATCAGCATGCAGTCATTTGCTAAGATTGTATCTGCTTGTGGGCAGCTATTCAGGTTCTCTGACAAGTTAATAATTTGCTGACATTACTCTGAAAGTAATCTGGTTAGTGCTTAAAATCATTTGAACAGATTTCATCGTCTAGATATCTACTGAGTCTGTATGTCAGTGATCTGGCATACTAGGGAAATGTTGACACACGATGCAGTTTACCTGTGCAGACCTATTCATGTGTACTGTAACCACTAATGAACCATGTCCAACCCTGAAATTGCTAAACTAATTTAAATCTAACTCTTTGTAGGTAATCTGAAAGTTAATTAATATTTCTTGAGAGCAAATAGCTGTTGAAAAGTCATGCTAATTTGTTGTGTAGCATTTACCTGTTTGGGTGATACATTATCTTTGGCATTATGCAGGACTACTACCTTAAATCCTTCGCAACAGCATAAACCTTCTCAAAATAATCAGTGATGAGCAGATGCAGTATTTATTGTTTAGTTAAAGTAGGGTGTCTACCTATTGATTTTCATTTTGTCAGTTTGAATTTACAAAGGTGATAGGATCCATAGGCACTATTTTAATAACTAACTCTTTCTTTATCCTCATGTCTCAGGCATTTAACCTGCAGTATTATTCAAGGCTGGCTAAAACCATCTGGCCACGTTCTCTATCTTCTGTGTATCCCTAAGGTGACAAATTAGGTGTTCTGGCAAAAAGGGATTGAAATCCATAATCCAAAAACAAAGTGTGGTTTATTTATTTATTTATTTATTTTATAATTTTCTACCAACCCCCTTTCCAGTGCTTATGCTTTAGTATATAAAACATCTTTCAGATGACAAAATATGCGCTGTCTATAATGAAGTATGCAGACCTTGTGCTTGATATGTCATGGAACTGCCCAGATAACCACAATACTAGTATCTGCATCATAGCTGTATGCATGCATGGTACCATAATCAGTTGCCATATCCCAAAAATTAACTTTGATTTAGACATGAACAAGCAGAAGATTCACATTCAGCAACAATAAATAAAGTCTTGCTCAAACAGTTCAGAACATGTTATAGCTTCATAGACTGCAACACCTGCGCAGGTGTACAAACAGCATACTTGTTTAATGAGACACTGCTGAACATAAACATACATGGCACAATGTCCTACACAATGACTAAAATCTGCTCTAAATATTTTAATGCTGTCTGTAACGCCAACAATCTTGGTTGCAGGTTTAGGATTACATGCCTGTTACCTAACACAGTCTTACTCTACTCATTAATACAAATGTATCCCTTGTCTACAATAAATAATGTTCAGAATTATTTCTTGACACTTTATGTACATTACCACAGTCTTCTCTCACCAGCTATTTCATACAATGATTAAATACTGCACTAGTTCATTCTACTTTGCTTCTTCTCAATTCAGTTAAAATTATTTTCTATCACAATGTACTATATTATTGACCAATGTTAGATTAATCTAATTGCATTTGTCTTGACAGGGATAGAAGTGGTCATCAGCATTTTGTCTATTACTGTCCTAAATGATCTTAAACATCAAAAGCGTATTCTTATTCAGTTAACTTTAAAGTTGAATCCGATGTATTACAATTCTGTTTGTAGCAATTGCTTTACAAGTTCTAGGTGGTCTTGCTTGTAGTTGTGGGGAGCAGCTTCTACAAGATAAGATATTATTAAGGGTAATGGTAAGCATGCCATTCACTGCACAGCAGGTTCAGCCTTAGCAATAAACACTGCAGTGCTGGCATGACATCTGCATTTGCATTAAAAATGCAGCAGTCTTCATCTCCGCACCATCGGCACATATAATGTTTTTATCCTGCTGTGCCTTTTCTTTCGCTTCATCACACTCTTCCTCTTTCCATTCTGTGACCTGTCACCAACATATCACAAACTAGTGTCTTGTCTATGCCACACATCTACTTTTTAAACTATGTGAATAAACTGCCATCATTTTTAAACTCACCCATTGTTACAACAGTAGCCTACAATATCAATAATGAACAAGACCCAGGATTTTGAGGTTATGAGGCAGCTTTCATTTCCTGGAATCTGGAAACATACCGAAAACACACTTACTATTACAGCTTTTTTCCTGTAAGAGTGAGTCCAAGGCTGTGTACATTAAGGGTACTAAGCGATCTTTAAGGTACAAGCACATTGATACATATGTATATACACAAACACATGCACAAAACACACACACACACACACACACACACACACACACACACACACACACACACACAGACACATGCACTCACGCACACATGCACAGATAAGCACATACACACACACACACACACACACACACACACACACACACACACACACACACACACACACACACACACACACACAAGCACAAATGCACACTAAATTCCAGAAAAATTCTCCTTCACGGTCACATATTCTTGATATTCTGTCTTTCTTTCTTTCATTCTGTCTCTCTTATTTTCTTTTAGAGATTGCCACACATTTGTTACATGGGAGGAAATTGCATTTTTTTTGTTTTTTGTTTTTTTTTGCTGCATTACCACTATTTACATTGTCCTGTTTAATGTATTAGCACCAGGACATGCAAACCAGGAGCTTGCAGTTTTGCCTCAGCTTCAGAACCTCCAGTGTATTTGTCCTAGTTTTCTAACCCAAGCCTCATATGAGGAATATAATGTTTGCCTGCTGTAGAGACATATATGTCCCAGCAAATATTTCTGGAGTGTGTGTGTGTGTGTGTGTGTGTGTGTGTGTGTATACACACACACACACACACACACACACACACACACACACACACACACACACACACACACAGACACACACACACATATATATATATATATATATATATATATATATATATATATATATATATGTGTGTGTGTGGAGAGATAGAGACAGACAGAGAGAGAGTCCTACAAATGGTAGCCATTTGAAATGTTAACACTCACTTGAGTCGGTCCAAAAACATGGAGAATGAATGGCTAAACAGTAGACTTATAAATATTAAGTCCAAGATGGCCAGTGCTCAGAATATTCCCTTTTCTCCAAGGTATGGCAATCTTGGAGTTGGTATATATAAGCTTGGGGGGGGGGGCTTGCCTCCCTGCAAAAAAAATAAGTTTTAAGGAGAAGAAGTCTTGATCTTTTTTTCTCAGCTTGGCAGCACTCAGCATTTTGAGTGCTGACACTTCAACAGGGAGAACTAAAACAATATACTGTATTCTCCTTCTTCACAAGGAATGTAATTATTTTGCATGTTTGTTTTAGCAGTTCCATGTCATAATGTCATAAAAAATTGCATCCTGCATTCCAATGGTTATTAATAATATTCCTGAAACAGCAGAGAAAGCATATTCAGTAAACCATGATAATGATCCAACTACAATTTGTTGTACTCTGAAAGAGTAATGATTGAAGTAGGTTTGGGCACAATTTTAGCTGATCCACTTGCAGTCTTAGTAAGCATTTACATCTTCTCCCGGCGTTTGCGTAGATTTGTTTTGAGTACTCTTTTTCCCGCTAGAAACTTGCAGCTTTGGTTGATCAGGTGCTTGTAACAGCCCATGCAGATTTGTATTATAGAACAATGTGTGAGGCATGTTTACATAAAAGAAAGAAAGTCTGTCTCAAAGGCTTTTAACCATCATTATCATCCATCTCATTCCCTTTTCCCATTTTTACAAGAGATTAGGGTATTTTGTCAGCTGTTGCTACCTTTCTCAATTCCAAACTACTCTTCTAACTTCTTTAACAGGATTGTCGCAGGTCTTAACTTGCGCAATACATCCATCTCTTGACTAGAAATCATCTCCTCTTGTATTTTTATTGTCTCCATCAAATTCGTTTTACCAAATCTTCTACCTTATTGCACACATGCACATGTGAATAAACACCAAAATCTGCTCTCCTTCAACATATTTTTGTAATTGGTGCTATGATGGCTTCAGCTCTGGTGCCCTCATTTCTTCGTCTATCTCACAATGTGCATTCTACTACTCATCTCAGGCACTTCATCTCCATCAACCCAGCTGCTCTACCTCCAGTTTCACATATTTTGTGCTATATAAAAGCAGTGTTAGCATCAGTGTTTTGTGTATCTTATTCTTCAGCTTCCTTGGCATTCTTCTATCACCCCCCCCCCAAACACATTGTATTAGTTGGCTGCAGCACCTCTGACTCCAACGTTCACCTCCTCATTCAGACTTCCCTTCTCTGGCTCAATCATGCCTCCCTAAAATTTAAAGCTGTTAACTGTTTCAACTATTTTCCCTTCTAACTCAAGTTTTCAATTTCTTCTGATTTCCCCAATTTGCTGTAATGACAACTGCTGTATCTATACTCAGCTTCACCCCGTGTTTCTTCATGTTTGTCCTCATGGTAGGCTGTACATGCAACAGTGTAGCATATGTGATACTTTATTCATCCAGAAGCTTCTTGGAGTATTCTTTCCATCTGCTCTTGACTTCTTCTTGAATGATGAATAGAGATTGTTGCCAGTGTTGCTTATGAATGGCATCTACCCACTGTCTTTTTTTTTTTCTGTTGTTGCCTTGCAGCATGATAGACCCCTTTGTGCCATCTGCTGAGTCTTCTTCCAGCAGCTGGTAGAGTTACTCTGACAACTTGCTCTTTGCCATCATGACTGCTCTCATAACCTTTTTATTAGCCAGCCATTATTTCTTTTTATTCTCATCCATCTTTACTATCTTTAAATTCTTGCAGTGCACCTTCTTCTTTCTTTCTTTCTTTCTTTCTTTCTTTTCTTTTTTCTTGATAACTTCCTGGACTTCTAGCTCATCTGCATACCTTTCTATCATCCTCCAGCATTCTCTTTGGAGATGCTGCCATACTTCTCTGGCTCCACCTATTTCTTCTTTTTCTTCAAGCGTTAAATCTCTTAGTATTTCCTTGAACTGCGGTGCTTTTGTCCAGTCAAGGTCTAGGTTTCAGCCTAGTGTCTAAATACCTTAGAGCTTTCTCTGAACACTTTTCAGTTGATTGTGACCACAGTTTATTCTGGGTTCTGACCATTTCACTATAAATGACTGCATAATCTCTGATTTAAAACCACCGCCCTTTCCTTACTAGAAGAAATTCTGATTGTGGTCACTGGTAGTTTTTGGGAGCTGACCATTTCACTAGGGAGGCCTGTATAATCTCTAATTTGGGGCCTCTGCTCTTTCCTTACAAGGATAAAGTCTACCTGAGTTGCATGCTGACTACTCTTGTATGTGATCTCATGGCTGTCCTGCTTCGTGAACCACATGTTGGCCATCATTAAGCTGCTTACATGTCTAGAATGAAAAGAGGAAGAACAACTTATTCTAGAAGAAACTATGAACCTCATAAAGGAAAAGTGAGTAAGGGAAAGTGTTAGGCTCAGATGAAGTCATAGCAGATATGATCAAGATGTTGGGTGTGTTAGTAGAGAAATGCCACCAGAATAAACTTATCATGGTATGGAGAGAGATATGAGCATCTTAGATGATTGCAAAACAATCATTCTGGTGCCAGTGCATAGGAACAAAGACTACATTTGCAACTAGAGGCAGTTCAGATGTATCAAACTCTTGTCACTTTGTCTGAAAGTACTTCAGGGTATTGCTCAAAATGAATACTCAAAAATACTAGGAAATACAATGGGAGGTGAGCAGTTTGGATTCAAATCAGGATACAGTATAAGTGATATGATATTTGCAGTGATAAAGATAGTGGAGAAAAAGCTGGTGATGAAGAACGAGTCCCTATGGGCATTCTTAGACTTGGAAAAAGTATAATACAACTTCCAAAGAAATCTGACTTTAGTAGTCTTGCAATGGTTCAAAGTCCCAGAAATATTGGTAGAATTAATAAACGCTATGTTTAAGGACTCAGTGATACAAGTACAGATCCTTTTCTTACTCACAATGTGTTTCCCAGAGGGACAGGATAAGCATCACAACTTTATCTTAATAGATAGAAAGATAGATATAGATATATATCTATCTATATATAAACGCATATACATATATAAAGTATGTTGTGTGTCAAAACCTGATTTTTTAAATTTCCAGAGACCATGGTGAATATATTATATATTTTGCAAGACTGAGGATGAAACCTCTTTGGTAAACTTGAAGGATTCTTGTACATACATGAGGAGTGAACAGTATGACCTGATGTGATTACAGTTGTACAGCACAAATGTAACCAATATAAATATTATTGGGATCACTCCAGAAGCTACATATAACAACTGCTTTATAAAGATTTGAACAAAAAGGTATGAGTTTCCACATATATTACTATATGAATCAAAATTATTAGTAAAAGTATATACCAGTAAAAACTTTACTGCACATCAGCTGTGTTAATTCACACTTTCTTAATGGATCATTGCATAGTGCATTCGATATGTATATTATCTCAGTTTGAATAGCAAATGAAAACAACCGTGACACAGTATAACAACAATTAGCCAGTTGTTGGTCATTGTACATCTGAAATATAAGGTGTTAAAAAGAAAAGATATCAGTTGCAAACATTTCTTTAGAATGGTCAATGTGACATACGTATACAGCAGCTGCAGCATATGCAAATAAATAAAGTGTTTAAGCCTGTGAAAGATGGCATCCGTTAGGTACTGATAGGAAAGATAGGTATAAGGGGATCGGCCAGTGATATGACATCAAAGACACACACATACACACATGCACACGCGCGCACGCACACACACGCAGACGCGTGCATGTACACAGGTGCACGCACATGCCATACATGCACAAGAAGTATTTAGGCTGTTACTGTTAATCTGGCTGAAATGCTTTCTAAGTATTTTGTCAGGTGAGACTTATCTTAATATTACAAGTATGACAATGATGTCGCTATTAAAGAAACTGGTTATGGAAACTGACAAGAAGAGTGAATGCAATGTAATGAACTAAAAGAAAAGGAGGTGTCTTGCTTCTTGATAGCTAACTCCACATTCAAACTCACTAAAGGGTAAAAAGAGATATTTTCTGCTCTTTGTGAAGTCTGTATGTATGTATGTATATATTAGGGAAAGCGAGCCTACAGAAATTCTTTTGTGTTAGATGTATATCAAGGATGATATACTTATCATGTTTTCAGACTACTGTGGTAATTAATGGCTAACACTGTAGTGGCAACACAGCAAACTTTCAGTTTTGCATTACTCATTTAAAAAGTACCCCAGTACCTAGAACAACATCTATTTCGGACTTTGGCATTGCTATAGGGAAACAAAATAAGAAAACAAAGAAATAATTTACCAGAGTGAAAGTGATGAAACAGTACCATGAATGTAGCTCAAGAACAACTAAGGATTACTTTACAGAGTACACTGATTCTGTTTATTTGACTGTAAAAATAAAAAGAATGTATCTGGAAAACATGAGCACTTTCTTTCCAAAAAAAATGCTAACCAACTCAAAACAGATATCCTGCATTTTATTTTCACCAATGGTGAAAACAAATAGCTTGTCTGTCATTTGTAGTTTCATAGTCAGGGTATTCTCTAATAAGTATCGATAAGTAGACATTTTACAAACAATAAAGTAGAATGAATGTGTCATACTTTTACTTAGTCACTGATATAATACAATATACAGCCATGTTTTCTCTAAATAACAGAAAAAAAGCCCAGCTTTATAATATAGCACAAAAAAAATATTATTTTCTCTGTATGCCCTATTTGTACAAGTTCAAATTTCAGTGAATAGTAAACATTCAGATAAAACCTTTCATGGAACCCTACCCATGTTGTGTAGCAAGCTCTACCACTAACACTTTCACATTAACTCTACATTACTTACGTATACAATCCTCCAGTTTTCCAATGTCAAGTAACATTAGTCATAAAAACATAGAGATCACACTAAGTCAAGTATCATTTATCCCCAGGAACTACTGGGATGCTGCCTTTGCTGGAAAGTACACAGACATTTCACCTCATCTGTTTTTGAAGTAAAAGATAAATTACTTTGAAATTTCCTAGCCCCTGAGCACTGCTGCACAATCCATACCTGTTTACATTTAATTTAAAAGAAACAAAATACATGTGTTTTACAGTTTTGATAAGTTTGAAACCAGAACTGCTGCTCAGTCTATGAAGGAATGCTTGCATTTATGCATGTACTGCCTCTTAAGCTGTAATAAGTACAAATGGTGACATGACAGAAATCTGTCAACCTTATCTTATGACTGAATATCTGCTGCAATCACAGCAGTTTTAGAAGTTGAAAAGTTCTTGGTGCATTCTTCATGGAGTCTGTAAGTTTTCAAAAATATGGGAAAAATATGTCAAGCTCTGAGACTCTATGATATAGTATGTGGTACATAATGGTCCGTCAAAATGTAAAATTACAAAGGATTAAAGACGTTAACTATGTCAACACAGTAAGTGATTTTATGATTAATCACAATTTATATCAGTGTAACATAAAACATTCCTTCTTTATATACATAGGTTCATACTAAACTAACTGCCCTTGCGAGCCATTTTAAGCCTAGTCAATTATCCCTTATGAGACTCAAACCCTGCACCTTCTGTTTGTAAGGCAAGCACCTTAACCATTAGGCCACCCTCCCAACCCCAGTATGCAAAGTGATAGCAGCACTGCATACAGAGTGCCCTCAGACCAATGAAATACATGCTATAGATCAGATTCACAAAATAATCTCCACTTAAAAATATTGTTGTATTCTCCTGAACGTGCATGGGTGAGGACAGGATTACCATTTCACTGTTAAAACAATTTCCTAAATGCAGTATTGGTGAGAATATCATGGTACTTCTAACAATGCTGGTTGTGTGTGCTAGTTCAAGAAATAAAACTTGTTGCTGCTTTTTTTTTGGAAAGAGAAGGTAGGCAAATACCATTGATGGAATACATGGATTAAAAATTGCAGGTATTGAAACACATTCAACTAATTTCATCTTGATAGGACATTAGAGATTTAGAGCTATTGCATTTCAGCAATTTAATTTGCTATGTATTTGTATAATCCACTGCATGCAGGAACATAGATGACATGGCAGGGTAATGTTTCGTAGCTTGCGTACATTTTACGTACGAGAAGGTTGGGCTTGCAAATTAATGCTATCATGGTCTCATAACCACTAGGTCAAACTATTTGAAAAAAATGTTTTGGTAATGTGCTTCTGTAGGAGGACGTTATGAATTATTCTGTTTGAATTTATTTGCTTTTTAAAACTTGTGGTGGATGAGCAAATTTACATAGTAAAAGTACAGTATATAAATATTATATTGATGTAAGTACCACTTGCAAGGAAACACTGGGTATTTCAGAAACAGTGGTTCTCATAGTTGGGTGCCTCTGCATGGTACAATATTCCTTAGTTCACTTTGTCAGACATTTCTTGTATGATTTATCTGTAGAATTTTAGGACAGTAAGACTCTTGCGCCTATTAATTGATGATGACACATAAGTAAAGATTTGTTCCTACATGTTAGCCTCATTGTGGCTTTTTCAGTAATTTCCTAGTCTTTAAGCAGATATTCTTCATAACTGAAACACATTACAAATATAATCATAAAGCATACTATTTTCAGGGCTGCAGACACAGGTCTACATTGGTATGGCTGTGTAACTGGTTCACCCGATTTTACATTAAATGTTATATCTTCTGCAGAGCTTTTTTCATTTAACATTAAATGCTACAATTTCAGTGGAGTTTTTTAAAAATACTCCTACCTTTTGAAGTATTGCCTGTCATTATAAATGAGTGAATGTTTATGGGTCTACGAAGCGCAGACCTATTTCAAGTAATTATTTTTTCTCTCATCTTGCTTGAGGGCAAACAAAGTTGTCAGGGGCATGCTGCATTGCGTTAGTTTGAAGTCATTTAGCTCTCTGATTCAAATATCCATCCAGAATTACAAATAGAATTCCATCACATTTAAATAATACATCATTTCTTTTCTCTTCTATTCTTATATACCATATGAAATTCTCTAGTGTATGTAATCAGGTGACTGCTGTCTTCTTTAAATGGATGTCAGAATTGTGTTTTGCCACAAATGCCTAATGTGTTCAATAGGTGACCCTTTGCTTCCTGTTTTTTCCCATTTAAAATCCATGATTTGTTTACAGTGACAACACTTAGTAGCAGCTTGTGATTAGACAAAAAAACTTAGTGAAAGTGATGTACTATTACATAGGTATTTTTTTCATTATTAAATCAGAAAAAAATCAGTTGACAATTCCATCTCCTTTAATCATCATGAAGCAAATGTAGTCAGAAAGTCCTTCTACTTAAAATAACTGACAGGCGGGGATATATCATCCAAGTCTGAGGAAGTCATTGTTCCCTGATATTCAGCATTCATTAGACCAGTCATTGAGTACACCTTCCTATTTGGGTTTTACCAGCTACAAATATCAAACATCTCAAGAAACACTAAAGGATTTATCTGAACATATATAAACAACTGCCTTGTATAATGTAACACTTTGACTAGCACAATCCTATACATTTCCATTTGTGTAAGCTTCCATGTCTCATTCTTGTTTAATGGGAGAGGATTTAGTACTTTGTTTTTTACTATAACACTGCATTGGGTCTGCTGACAATAAATAAGAGACAGATATCTGTATTGTTACTCGGTACAGGATCTCCATTCATTTACAATAGCATACTCAGTTAAAAAACACATTGCCCATTATTTAAATTAGAAACATTCTTCTTGGTAATCAGTTTCAGCATATAGTCAGTGTTAAGTATTGTGTTCTTAAAGAGACAGGCAGTGCTTTATTATTTAGATCAGGTGAGTCAACTTCTAAATAATGTATAATATAAAGCGTAAGTGATATTGAGTTTTTTTTTTCAATGTGCATCTGGATGATCATATGTTATGGTGGCACATTGTCTGTATACTACATGCTGTATTACACCCCAACAGTACTAGCATGATTCATCCCTTTCTGAGCCATATAATTCACCTAGACTAAAAACATCCAACTGAATGCTCAGTCACTCCAACAAATACTTTTTAGTGCATTACATTCATGTCAAGTATAATGGAGAAATGAATTAAACCATCTCTCCATAAAAGTAACATTGGAAAATTCCTAGCTAATTATTTAGCAGAACTAAAAGGGATACTTTTGTTGTTGTTGTTTTTTTTTTTTTCATTTTGAAGTTTTGCAATGAAATTCAAAAACATTGTCTCTTCTTTCTTCTCCAGCTATTCAGCACCACGCATAATAAATATGCTCCCATGAAAACTGCTTACCTGTTTTCTGTCTTGTGCTGTTGGCATAATATTTTCAATGGAGGTGAACAGGGAAGTTATCTAGATCTACAACAGACTCACAGTTTTCTTGATGCCTTTCACTTGAGGTACTAAGGTTGTGGTTGACAACAAGGTTATTATTCAAAGAAAATGGGTACTATAAAGAATATTATTTCACATACCAGAAACGGTCATTACAACTGATTGCGGAAATTCTGAGTTTGCTTTCGGATTTGCTGCTGTTGAGCATAAACCGAATATTGTGTCAAACTGATCATGTTTGAAGTCCTTTTTCTAATACTGGGTCATATAAAATGGAATGCATGTACAGAGGAAATGTTAGTCAGCAAAAACAAACAACTTGCATGGACATCACCACACAAAGGTAGGTGTGAGAGCTGTAACTCAACACTCACGGGGAGCAGTAGTGGCTCTCTGGCTATTCTGCTCATGTGAACCATGGCAGCCTTAAGGGATGGGTTAAACCCCTCATCTGGTGGGGTATACAAAGGCTCCCACATGAATCATTGAAGGAGCAGATGGGGGACACAGTAGAGAAGCTATGCTGCCTTGTTAGATATTACCAGCAATTTGTTGCATTTTTGTTAATTTACCCTGGGGCTTTTCTCCCCAGGGCTCCCTGGAAAAATGCTTTTCTAACCTGTTGAACTTTCCTGGTAAACAAAAGCAATAAACAAAAAGCAAACAAACAAATAAACAGACAAAAAGGTAAATAACATGTACACAAAGACACAAAAAACCCTCTTCTTAATATCTTCTGCCTCTGTGCTTCTGATAGATCCTTTTCATCTTTTTCTTTTTCATGCCCACTTTTACCTGGATAATTCCCTTAATATCACCAATATTCCTGAAAAGACCGCTTGTCCTTCTTGTTTTATTATCTTTTTTAATTGCTTCTTCTTGAATTGTACTTTTGCATATTTATTTCTTTTTATTTTCAGAAACTCTGCATTCATTTGGACACATTTTACCTATCTCTGTTGGCTTGTCTTCTTCTTTTCTCAGCTATTTCTGAATCCTCCACATACAACCATTTGCCTTATTAGTCTTCTATTTGGAGTATTTTTAATGCCATCTGCTGGAAAATATCAATGATGTCCACCTATAGTAACTCAGATGCTGAATCCATCATATCTAATTATTTAGTTATGCTCTTCACCTGCACTACACATTCACATGCAGTACCATTGAATTTGTATCTGGTTGGCCTGAACGCATTTCTTGTTTTCCTTAATGCATTTTAATACTTTCTGATGAGGAACTGACAGTCTGTACCACAATCTGATCTGATTTTACTGCCTGTACTGATTTCTTCTATCTCAGACTACAAAGTATTAGCAAGTCTAATTTCAGTATTGACTTTCTGGTGTTATCCAAGTGTGAAGTTGCCCATCTTGGCAAAATTCTATGAGATTATATTTTTCTAGCAAAAGTTAACTATACTTGCTGTATCCTAAGTGCAAACATTAAAACATATTATTTTTTCCCTACGGTCTGCTGGAGTCATGTTGCTGAGGGAATATTTTAATCATACCTCTGTCTGATGAATGAGGAAGTGATTGGACTATGATGATTTTGCTCAAAAACAACAATAAGAATGGAAAAAAACCAAGCCTACAAAGGACAACCCTGTGGCAGAAACAATGCCCTTCTGGTGCAATACAGGGATAACACTCTGACTTTGATGCAGGTGACCTGAGTGTGGTTGTTAATTCTAGCTCTTCACATTCCAGAAGGGTAAGATGGGGTTGTCCATTCTGGGAGATGATGGTAGGTCACAACCAGTCATCACCATTACTCCCAGACATGATACTTACTGGAGGGAATGAACAGAGCCGTATGGATGATGGTTTAATGCCATATGATATAGACATAGCTACCGAATCCAGTAGAAGTAGCAGTAGCCTTTGATAGCCATGTGTGTGGATGCATAATATGAAATGCTGGAGGGCTACAGCTGGTTCTTATAGTGATATAGGTGCACACTTCACCGTCCTGCCATTCATGCAACATAATCACATTCTGCAAGAGAACTAAACTCATAGAGGTTTGCTTGGATGATGACCCACCGAGATAGCTCTATCTCTATCTCTATCTCTATCTCTATCTCTATCTCTATCTCTCTATCTCTCTATCTCTCTATCTCTATATCTCTAGCTCTATCTCTATCTCTATCTCTCTATCTCTCTATCTCTATATCTCTATCTCTATCTCTATCTCTATCTCTATCTCTATCTTTCTCCCCTAGAGACAGAGCCATTCTGATAAGAGGATCTGAAGTAGAAAAGGATCCTCAAATCTACTGTAAGAATGAGGAAGAGGCTTTCTGGTTAGCAAGTGGGGAGGGAAATACCTAGAAAAGCAATCTGTGGCAGAAATGTAGGATCATGTGACTTTCAGATAAAAACAATTTATTGTTATGACACCAGGTTACCTTGATTTATGACTGTAATTAGACTATTTCTTGGCTGGGTGTGAAATCTGGAAAATATCTGCTAGTATGTGCTATGCACATATGCAAGACTATGAAGGGTTCTTTGTAATTTGATCTTTGCTAACCCAACATATGCGTTATTACCATTTTACTTTATATATATATATATATATATATATATATATATATATATATATATATATATATATATATATATATCTTTCTGTCTATATATAGATGTGTATATGTATATATTGCTCACCTGGTGGTTTGCAATTCATAAAATTAGACTTCTAGTTTGTGCAACTGGGAAAAGTTTCAGGGAAATTTGGGAGAAATATTACAACCCACTGACAGAGACTTATTAAGCATTCAGTTAAGTCACTGCATCACAATAGTTCTATGTTGAAATATACATAGCATTTTAATTTGCAATATATCTCGGTTAAGTTATAATATTCAGTCATTCAAATACTGACAGACAAATAATGAAATGCCAAGCCACCTAGTCTGTAAAACATATAATTTACAGTTAGTAATAGGCCACTAATTAAGCAGCAGAATTGATCCACAAGGAAGTTGTTCATGCAAAGTGTTTGCTTTTGCCTTATTTCTTATCCACTATTTTACAGTTTGTGACTAGAATCATGATGGATTTATTTATACCATAACCATATGCTTTCGCTTCTGTTATATATAACTCTCCAGAATGTAGAAACATTGGCCCAGATTCAGAGAGAGTCTTTCCACCTGTGATAATTGGCATAACAGATAGAATCACCAATTCAGAAACATGGTAAAGCCACACAGATAAGCACCTCATTAGCGTCTCATTACTATCAGTCTGAATTGAACACTGAAGAAAAAAGCCACAGTGTACCAGCGATGTACAAACCACCAAAACTGGTCTGTAATAGATTACAACAAATCCAAGAGATCCACAAGCACTTCATAAAGAAAAACAAATGTATTAATTAAAACTAAGAAGCTTTTCTTTTGAGTTTGTTCTTTTTTTTTTTTTTTTGCTGTGGTTTATGAATGGAACACTGCACTGTCAGACGTGAACTCGCCACTCTTCTCCCTAAGAACATTGCAGTGCCAGGTCTGACCTCACTAATGTTCACCCTGAGAACACTGCACTGTTAGACCCGGTCTCACTGCTATTCACCCTAACAGTTTATGCATTGTGATAGCACAGGCATTCCTCTACATGCAAACAGGCATACATTCAGACACCCATGTACACACACCCACACACATGCACACCATGCTCTCACACACGCACACACACACACACACACACACACACACACACACACACACACACACATAGACACACACACAATCCCAGACACTCGCAGCCCTATACATACACATGCAAGACTCCACAAATAAGCAACCATGCATTTGCTCACTATCACAGAAGCACTCACTCACAAACATGTATGAACCCACTAATACACAAACACACACACACACACTCACACAATCCCAGACACTCGCAGCCCTACACATACACATGCAAGACTCCACAAATAAGCAACCATGCACTTGCTCGCTATCACAGAAGCACTCATTCATACACATGTATGAACCCTCTAATACACATACACACACACACACACACACACACACACACACACACACACACACACACACACACACACACACACACACACACACACACACACACACACACACAATTGTGAGCTCCTACTACCTGCCATAGTGGAACTGCCCAGACAGCCAGACAGACATACACATATGGCCAAACACATGCACACTCAGACACTATGTGCACTCATGGCTCATCTATATTTAGCTATACAGTAATTACTCCTGTAGAAGTGAATGGGTGAATATGCCATCAAAATACAATGTTCACATTTCCTCCAAGAGAAAAAGTAAGTTGTCAGATCAGCTGAATCACTCTGCAGAGTTGCAGCCATTTCCTGGGAGAAGCACAAGGCTAATTAGCAATAGCCACTCCCTGGACTTCTTGTTAACATTCAGCTTCCCCAGTGAAACTGTTATTTGTGCCATAGCCCCTGCCAAGGAAAAAAAAAACATGACAGTGGGAGATGAGACTCTGAAAAGGAAATTCTTACTGTTTTTCAGAAGCCTTTCAAGTTAAGGCTTCTATATCACAGTAAGGCTTTCTGAGTTCCATGGATTGTTTCTATCCAATTTCTACTGTAATGAATTATTATAATTCAAACATCTTACAGTCAAAATACAACTATATAAAATAAAACTGCATTCAGTTACAAATATAAATGAAAAAGTAAAAAACTTAAAAGTAAAACAAAAATTAATTGAGGGAAAACATATAAGCCAGAGTTAGAGAATGCATATAAATAATGAAATACAGAATACAATTGCTATTAGATGTCTAAAAACAAATTGCAGTTCTGTAAAGCAAAACAAATAAAGAAAACAAGTTTGTTACTTCCAATGTGTGCAGGTCTAAACCTCTTTTCTCATATTTTCTAATACTGTATAATGCACTTTGCATATAGCTAAAACATGAAATCCAGTAACAGATAATGTGTAACAACAACTGTTTAGATAAACTGCATACTTATATTTCCATATGGCTAAATAATAAACATGTATGGATTGTGTTCACTTTTGTGACAGTAAAAAATCTACCAGTTATTAAAAAAAAAAAAAGACCTAATGTGTACTCGCATATCTCACTTATATTTACCGGCAATTTAAGGGATTGTCAGATTACTTATATATGTTGACCACATATGTGTGTGTGTGTGTGTGTGTGTGTGTGTGTGTGTGTGTGTGTGTGTGTGTGTGTGTGTGTGTGTGTGTGTATGTGTGTGCAAGCTTGTATGTGTCTACATTCTAACTAGAAAGTTTGTTGAGAAAGATTGTAACGACACCTATATTATCGCGGTATGTTATTCAAGTGTAAAAATAGAGCTGTTTGCCTCGAATAAGGTGTATACTTCACACAGCAAGCATATTTATATGTATATTATAACAAGAAATTTGCTGAGGAAAATGGCAACACTGAAATCTAGATAATTACCTATGCATATTATTTACGCAAAAAAAAAAGAAAGAATTTAGTATAGTAATACATATTTAAAAAAAACAAATAAATATAACTTGGCTTCAAACAGTAATGTAAGCACCAAATCAAAGCAAAAAACAACAGTAGCAAAATATATATATATATATATATATATATATATATATATATATATATATATATGTATGTATATAAATTTTGGTAGCTTAGAATATGTTTTTCCAGCCCCCCCATCTGTTCTCCATTTCTGCCACTATAGTTCTTTACTGGCAATCTTGAATGTATCACTCACTGATGAGCCTCCTGACTATTCATGAAGTCACCCAGAGAGCAAAAACCCATTGGGAAGCATTAAGCAGGTCTACAGTAACCTTCTTAATGTGGGGCCCATCAGAATCCCTACCAGTATGGAAATATTAGCAATGAGATTAGCATGATTAGAATCTGCGTATGTCCCCCATGCAATGGATGATGTGTTGGATCACCATGAGCATAAAGCATGTTGTGTCATACCACCATAAATCTAAAGGATGATGCGTCATATCACCATGAGTATAAAGCATGATGTCTCCTGCCACCATAAGTCTAAACAATGTTGTGTTTTACCACCATAAGTTTAAAGGATGTTTTGTTGTTCCACCAGATGTCTAAAGGATGATGTTTCATCCCACCATAAGTTGAAAGAATGATGTGTTGTACCATCATACGTCTAAAAAATGTTGTATTTTACCACCGTAAGTCTAAAGGATGTTGTATTGTACCACCGTAAGTCTAAAAGATGTTTTGTTGTTCCACCAAAAGTCTAAAGGATGATATTTCATACCAACATAAGTTGAAATAATGATGTGTCGTAACATCATAAGTCTAAAGAATGTTGTATTGTACCACCGTAAGTCTAAAGGATGTTGTATTGTACTACCGTAAGTCGAAAGGATGTTGTGTTGTATCACCATAAGTCTAAAGAATGTTGTATTGTACCACCGTAAGTCTAAAGGATGTTGTATTGTACCACCGTAAGTATAAAGGATGTTGTGTTGTACCACCATAAGTCTAAAGAATGTTGTATTGTACCACCATAAGTCTAAAGAATGTTGTATTGTACCACCATAAGTCTAAAGAATGTTGTATTGTACCACCATAAGTCTAAAAGATGTTGTGTTGTTCCACCAAAATTCTAAAGGATGATGTTTCATATCACCATAAGTTGAAAGAATGATGTGTCGTACCATCATAAGTCTAAAGAATGTTGTATTGTACCATCATAAGTCTAAAGGATGTTGTATTGTACCACCATACGTCTAAAGGATGTTGTATTGTACCACCATAAGTCTAAAGGATGTTGTATTGTACCACTATACGTCTAAAGGATGTTGTATTGTACCACCATACGTCTAAAGGATGTTGTATTGTACCACCATAAGTCTAAAGGATGTTGTATTGTACCACCATACGTCTAAAGGATGTTGTATTGTACCACCATAAGTCTAAAGGATGATGTTTTGTACCATAATTGTGCCTGCTGCTACAAGATTATCTTGCTTCTAAACCATCTGGAAATACATGCTGATATAAGTATAGCGTTTTGCATTTGCTGTGACTGTTTATGTGATATTTAATAACTCTGTGGTGCATTTATTTATTATCACTGTTTTTCCACCTGCATTGTTAAAGAAACTGCATCTGCTTGTTACTGTACAGCTATTATGTTGTTGACTGCCTTGCTTCTGTTCTGATATCTGTCTCCACTTTATTTACTACTGGTTAATAGCTTTTGTGTTTACTCGATTGGTCTTTGGGTTTAACTTTAGAAAAGTCTTTCATCTTGCTGGTATAAAAGACATACAAATTCTGCTCAGAGCTTCCTTGTCCCTGTAGCTACAAGCTTTGGCTTGCTTCTAAACCATGTGGAAATACAAAGCTGATATAAGTATATTTGTTTGCATTTGTTCTAACTGTTTCAGTGATATTTAATAACTGTGTTGCATTTATTTATTATCACTGTTTTTCTGGCTGCGTTGTTAAAGAAACTCTATCTGCTTGTTACTGTACTGCTCTTAGGCTCTTAATTGCCTTGCTTCTGTTCTATCAGTCTCCATTTAACTTGTGTGATTTTGAGTTACCCACTTATACAAAAAATGTGATATTGGACACTCCTCCCAGTCCTATAGCATCAGCTTATTCTGCTGAGTAAGTCAGATCATTTGGGAAGGCCCACCCTGCAAAACAAAATACACTTTATTCAGCTAATTTTACTGTATTTTTGTCTCTTCCTATTTCTTTATTTTGCTTTTGCTGCTTGTTCTTAAAAGTGTTCAGTTGGACTTATACTGCTGCATTTATTAATGCTTGTTAGTAGCCTGATTAAGTTGTAATTGTTATTCTAAGCCTCTTAGTTTTTGTTTAAGGACTTGGGATTCAGGCCAGTTATTTTACATTACGTTGGTTTGTGGACTAAACTATTATGGCAGGAGAGGGTAGCCTCTGCCCTTCTGAGCTTGGAATTGTTGGCTGAAGGCTCATTGTGTCTGTTATTCTGAAAGTGTCTTACTTCTGGTTTAAGCACTTAGTCTCCCAACCCAATCTTATTGTGCCTGCTGTTCTAAGTGTCTTTGCTCTGGTTTAAGCACTTGGGTTCCAAACCAGTTATTTTACATTAAGAAGTTTTGTGGTCTAAACTCATGTGGCAGGAGAGGATAGCCTACACACTTCTAAACTGGGAATTACTGTTTGAAGGCTCATTATGTTTGTTATTCTGAAAATGTCTTAGTTCTCGTTTAAGCACTTGGGTTCTAAACCAGTTATTTTGAATTGGGAGAGTTAAGGTCTACACTCTTGTGGCTGGAGAATGTGGCCTATACCCTTCTAAGCTGGGAATTGCTGATGAAGGCTTATTGTGCCTGTTATTCTAAGTGTCTTTATTCTGGTTTAAGCACTTGGTTTACTAACCAACTCCTTTACATTAGGATGATTTGTGGTCTAAACTTGTGACAGGAGATGATATCCTGCACCATTCGATGCTGGAAATTGCTGGTTGAAGGTCTATTGTGTCTGTTATTCTGAAGTGTCTTAGTTCTGAATTAAGCACTTGGGCTCCAAAACTAGTTGTTTTACATTAGGAGGGTTTGTGGTCCAGACTCTTGTGGCATGAGAGTGTGGCCTACACCCTTCTAAGCTGGGAACTGCTGGAGAATTGATGGTTTATTTAATCTTTTTTTTTTTTTTTTTTTTTTGCTGTTGTGACTGTGATTTTATGCACTTTAAATTTCTAGTACTTCTGCATTTTATAGCATAGGCCAGATTCAGGACTTGCTAAATCTAGACTGCTTAATGTCACTTGAGCATTAAAACCAGCTCTCCACTAAGATACTGAAAGAGCCGAGGCTTCCATTGCTTCCAACTAACTGTATGTATCTGTTTTTGCTGTTATATTGCACTTTAAATTTGTATTTGCATTCTACTGTCTGTTTGAATTGCCTGAACTGCTTTTTTCCACAATTATACTGTATATTGTACTAATTCAGCTGTAGCATACACCAATTACAGGTTTGCTGTTTCTGGGTCTGTTTTTAACTTCTGAACATCAAAATCAAGCCATCCTAATTGGTGAAGGCCCTTCTACACCCTTGTTGGAGGAGAGTGCTGTCTGAGTCCCATCTAATCTGGGGTGATTGGACTAGAGCTCAGAGAGAGTGTCCTTATTGGCTAGTTTGAATTAAAAGGATTATTTCTTGTTTCTTTTAAGCCCCGCATTTGCACTTGTTTGCGTGTAGTGCACCATCAGTTATTGTTGGTGGTTACAGATGCAAAGAGTTTGCTTGTTACATTTTCCATTAACACTTTGCTTGTGGTTCTCCAGAGGTTTTTTGTGGCCCAGCTCTACTGTCAGTTGGAACAGTAAGCCTAGCATCAGAGGTACCAACACACCCCTCATCCATTAGCCATTCCTAAGTGTGACCTCTTTTTCTGACCATATAAACTTAACTAACACTATGGACGGACAATTTCCCTAACTTTCTTCAGCCAGCTTGGTTGACATGGGCATCCTGAGGCAGTGTAGCAACTGCCTCATGTTCACGGATAACCCTCTGCTCCTAGTCCACACAAGCACAACATGTAAGAGATGCAACTATATTAAAAATCTTGAATCCATAGTGTCTCACAGACCAGCCAGTACATATGACTATGAGTGGATTGCCAGTGTGCACACCTCACCTCCTACTCCACCTAAACACGTATTACACATACCTACATATGCAGAGGTCCTCACCAGAAGCATACCTAAACACCAGAGACCTCCCAAACACAAACACAAGCACGCTACACATAATACTTCCTCTACAGAGCACAATGCACATAATAGCTCACACACCAGTGTCTCATCTGTCAAGCCCTTAAGGCAAAACCAAACATATTAATCATAGGTGATTCCATCATGAGACACACAGATGTCCCCCTCACCAGGCTGGATAAGGAAAAGGTCACGGTCAGCTGTCCATCAGGTGCTAGGATCTGTCATATCACACATGCACTCAAGTCTCTCAACAATAGATACTGTTATAACTCCATCATAGTCCATGTTGGTGTGAACAACTTGAGACATAGCTCTCTGGACTGCATGAAGAGAGACATGACTGAGCTCTCAGATTATGTGTCTCAGGCAGGTATATCCCTAGCCTTAAGCAACATTTTACCTTCACCTAGGATGATGCCTCACTAGAAACAGAAAATAATTGACTTCAATAATTGGCTTAGTTTCTAGTGTCATTTTGAGGGAATCCAGTATCTGTCATGCTGGGATGACATGATCAACAGCTCTCGAAGCTTTGCCAATGATGGTTTTCATATGTCACCCCTGGGATTTCAGCTACTTGCTAAGGCTCTTGCCACTCCCATAGTGCCTTTTTAGGCAGTGTCTAAAGGACAAAATTCCTGATGCAAAAACTTCATCTAAAACAACCTCAAGGTCATGCTGGTAAATGCTAGGAGCCTTAACATGAAACTGCACTCACTAGAAGCAGTTCTCACATTGGATGACACAGACATTTGTGCAGTCACAGAGACCTGTTTCAAGGCTGTGGTGAGCATCACAGGTATACCAGGTTACACCTCCTTCCACATGTTCAGACCGCAAACTGAAGGCATGAGAACTAAAGGAGGGTGTGTATCAGTATTCATTAAAGATAAATACACCTAAAGATTGGTTAAGCAGTATGATTCCTTGGAGATACTTCAGATGCAATTAAATGTTGGTAGGATACCTTTTCAAGTCATTGCCAGCTACACGATGCACTCCATGAATCAGGACACCCACTCTGCCTAATTGGATCTACATATCAAGATGCATCGGAACATCATGGTTTTGGGTGAATTTAACTACCCATCCATTGACTGGGAAAATTATTCATGCTCAAACTCATTTGCCCAAAGGTTCCTCAAATTCATTAATTCCAGTGCCCTGGACCAGCTGGTTGACATCCCCACAAGGGATGCCAACATCCTTGATCTGGTGCTTACCAATATAAGGGACCATTGTAGCATCCTCATTGTGAGGTCTTCCCTGGTGAGATCTGACCACAAATCAGTCTCATTCAAAGTAACTATCACACCTGAGCAGATTTTAACCTCTTACGGCATAGTATAACTAGCTTCACCCCCCCCCTCCACACACACACACCCATGGAATTGGCAACTATACTGAGTTCTACACCAGTACTTTATACAAACACCTGTATAACTGTATTGACTCAGCCATATCTAATAGGACCAAAACAAACGCCTCAAGGAAGAACAGGCCGAAACCTCTGTAGGTCATCATTAAAGTGGAACCTGTGTGTTGAGAGACAGCCTTACAAGACTATCTGCAAATATATAGAACTGAGTATATTTTTCTGTATTATTCTGTATTATAGAGCTAAATTGTTGCTTAGATATCTGTTGTCTTACTGTTCTGCAAATATACTGAGATCAGTATATATTTTTTTGGTTTTATAATTTGCACTCTAATTCCTCACATCTCTGTTGAAACTTTTCCCCATCCCCCTGTTCTTGGTTGTAGTTTAAATTTGGTGGCTTTTGCAGTGCCCGCCCCACTGTAGATTTGATCTAGGACACTCCCCCAGTCCCATCTCTTTACCGCATTCTACCTAATAAACCCTTTCTGCACTTGCTTTTAGTCCTTTTTAATTTAATTACATTGTTTCAAACTGTGTGTGGACTAATATTGCTACATACTCAAGTGTGCCAGCTTGCACTGCATGTGAATTGTTTTTACTACTGTTTTTGCTACTTTTCTGAAAAAAAAAAAAAAAAATTGTAAGCCAGTTTTCTACCTTTCCTGTAATTAGTGTTCCAGATACATATTTGCTGTATCCAGGACTATTTGTAAGCTTCTGAGCCCCCCAAGCCTTTGTGTGTTGGAGGGAAGCCTTTTAGCTTAACAGTGGGAGTTGTAAGCACTAGGTAACCTGTCTACCATATAAGGAGTGGTTCTGGCCCAGAATATGCAGTTATTGGCCATTTGGGCGGTCTTCCATCTCTCTCAACTTTCTGATTTGAAGGCCTGCATTTGCACTTGTTTCTGTCTTGTAACTCCTGGGCCCATCTCATTTGCTCACTCAAAAAAAAAAAAAAAAAAAAAATTATCTGCTTTTACTGTATTTGTGTTTCTTCCTACTTTATTTTGCTTTTGCGTCATCTTAAAAGTACTCAATTGTATTTATTACTGCTTGGTGTAACTCATTCTAAGCCTTTTAGTTTAAGCACTTGGGCTTCAGACCAGTTGTTTTACATTAAGAAGGTTTGTGGTCTGCACTGTAGTGGCAGAACAGGTAGCTTACTTCCTTCTAAGTTGGGAACTGCTGATTGAAGGCTCAGTGTCTGTTATTCTAAAAGTGTATTAATTCTGGTTTAAGCACTTGGGCTTCAGGCCAGTTATTTTACATTAAAAGGGTTTGTGGTCTGCACTCTTGTGGGAGGAGAGGCTGGACTCTGCCCTTCTGAGCTGGGAATTTCTGGTTAAAGGCTTATAGTGCCTGCATATTTAAACTGCTTCTTACTGAAATTGGTACACCTTGTTTGCTGTAGCATAGACTAGAGCCAGGCCTGCTGAATCTAGCTTTGTTTGTATGCTTGTTGTTTGTTTGCTTGTTATTTCCCTGAAATGCTAATTCCACCTAAAACACGGCTTTTCAGCGCTTCTGTGGATCCCTAGTGATATCTGCATTGCTTACTGTACTTATTTCCTTGTTTCACTTGAAAGAAAGTTACCTGTAACACATTGCATTTAAGATACCTGGCACTTGCTCACTAAAGCAATTATATAAGTCAGCACTACACCCTCACAAACTCCCCTTGAGTACCTTGTTCCCCATTGGTCCTTTTTTTTTTTCAATTATAAAGGAATTCCCAATACTATTCTAGCATGTCCAAAGGTCAGTTGTCAATCTCCTCTCCGGTCCAGCTGGTAAATCTGGGAATCATGAGGCAATGTTACAACTGTCTCATGTACACAGACAACCCTCTCCTCCTCCCAACAAATTCCAACACATGTGAGAGATGCAACCATATAGCCATACTGAAGGCTAAGCTCTCTCAACTCAGTACTGGCGAAACCAGTCAGGAGGAGAAGGAAACCACACTCACTACAATTCCAGTCCCACATAGACCTACCACGACAGCAAACCAAACACATAAACACAAAAAAACATACTCGGAGGCTCTAAATAAAAATCTGCCTAAGCAGCAGAGACCTCCAAAGCAGACACCCAAGCAACCACTACCCCAAAACAAAACACGTGCAACACATAGCTCACAAAGCCAGTGTGCTGAGCAGTCACAGCCCTTAAGGCTAAACAACACACCTGATACACTTGTAATAGGTGACTCTATCGTAAGGCACATTGATGTCCTGCTCACCAGGCTGAACAAGGAGAAGGTCATGGTGAGCTGCCTGTCGGGTGCTAGGATCCACCACATAACACAAGCACTCAGGTCACTCCAAGGCAAGTACAAATATGACTCAGTCATTGTCCATGCTGGTGTGAATGACCTGAGACGTACCTCCCTGGACTACATGAAAAGAGACATCAAGGAGCTCTCTGAGCATGTAGCCCAGGCCGGTATGACCCTGACCTTGAGTAGCATCTTACCCACACAAAGAATGATGCCACAATATGAAGACAAGATGATCAATTTCAACAATTGGCTGAAGTATTGGTGTCATTCAAAGGGGATCCAATGCCTGTGATGACATGCTCGACAAGCCACGATGCTTCACTAGGGACGGCTTGCACCTGTCACCACTGGGCTTTCTGATATTGGCAAAGGCTCTTGCTACCCCCATAGCACCTTTTTTAGGCAAGGCTCAAAAGACAAACCCACCTCCATAGGTATCACAAGGGATAAGAAACTAAGAGTAATGCTACTCAATGCCAGAAGTCTAAACCTCAAGATGCACACACTCGAAACTCTCCTTAGCATGAACATCGATATCTGTGCAGTAACAGAAACCTTGTTCAAGGCTTCCGAGAGCACCCCGACACTACCAGGTTATACCTCATACCATGCTTTTCGGCCCCAAAACTTGGACCGAACCACAAAAGGAGGGGGAGTATCAATATTCGTCAAAGATACCCACACCTCCAGGTTGGTGGCAAAGCGTGAAGCATCAGAGACTATCCATGAGCAACTAACAGTGGGTAAAACTGCCTTCCAGTTTATAGCCTGCTACAGACCACCCTCCCAAACCCAGGAAACTCACTCGGCCTTCCTGAGAACACTGGAAAATATGAAGGTCTCTCCAAACACCATTATATTGGGCAGCTTCAACTACCCAAACATAGACTGGGAGCATTACTCTAGCTCCAACACCCTAGCCCAAAGGTTCCTAGAATTTATAAACTCAAATGCTATGGAACAACTTGTTACCACTCCCACAAGAGGGGAAAACATACTGGACCTGATCATCACCAACATGGGGACTCTATGCTCCAGACCAGAAGTGTATCCCTCACTGGTAAGATCAGACCATAAACTAATCTCACTGGATATTCACATCCCGACTCCACCCGCTGCCCTGAAAACCACAGTGAAAAACTTCTCTAAAGCAAATTTCACACTCCTCAAAACCGAGGTGGAATCCTTCAAAGCCCCCAGGCTTGTGGAAAATACCGCCCAGACTGCAGAATCCTTTATAAACGCATTCTATGAACACCTTCAGGAATGCATGGATCATGCAATCCCAAATAAAACCAGGACCCAATCCTCCAAAGGCAGATGTCCTGTCTGGTGGACCCCAGCCATAAACAAAGTAGACAATAGGAGGAGGAAGCTACTACATGATAGAGCAAAATCCCAAAAAGGGAAGGCATCTCTGATCAGTATTAGCAAAAAACTACGGGCACTCATAAAATTGTCTAAGGCCAGCTTTGAGAGAAAAATTGCACAGGACACTAAGGATAATCACAAGGCTTTCTTTAGTTATGTTAGGAACCTGGGTGGGAATTCCCAGATATGCTCAGAATTAGTCCAAAATGACAAAAAATACACCGAACCCACAGACCTTGCCAACACCCTAGCTGACAGGTTCAGCGCAAACTTCTCCACCCCCTCCCCACCAAAAAGGCAAATATCTATCCCAGCAGAGTGCTGCCCCCCTGACATCTCAGATGCTCAGGTAAGAGCTGCCCTCCCCAAAGCAAAAAACAGCATCAATGGGACCAGATGGTGTCCAAGACTGCGTCCTACATGAACTCCAAGAAGAGCTAAACCCAAACATAAAACTACTGTTCAATCTCAGCCTTACTACAGGATATGTACCCAAAGAGTGGCGTACAGTAACAGTGGTCCCTCTCCACAAAGGTGGTGCCTCAACGGATCCTGGAAACTATCGCCCCATAAGCCTGACTAGCTTGGTCTGCAAAGCTATGGAAAGGATCATCATGGACCTCATAAATAAAGATATTGGGGACCTACAGACACTGGATCCTACCCAGTTCGGCTTTGTTAAGGGCAGATCCTGGCTCTTAAACCTGGTCAATTTCTTTGAAACAGTCACCAAGGCCATTGACGAGGGGAAGGTGGTCCACACAGCCTACCTGGACCTCGCAAAAGCCTTCGATACAATACCCCACTCGGGCATTATAGATAAGCTCACCAACTTATATACAAACCCCTATGTCACTAGATGGGTTGCAAACTGGCTCAAGGACAGAATCCACATGGTTAGAATTGCTGGAGCCATGTCAGACTCCAAACCAGTTACAAGTGGCGTCCCGCAAGGCTCAGCCCTGGGACCTCTCTTGTTCGGTATATATTTCTCAGAGGTACAGGCCAACACGGAAGGACTGTGGCTGACCAAGTTCGCAGATGACTGCAAACTGGGCACCATAATCGACTCTCCAGCCGACGCAAGCATCCTCCAAAAGGGCCTCATAGAAACAGACAACTGGTGCCAGAGCCATGGCCTCAAGCTAAATGCCAAAAAGTGTATAGTCATTCCCTTTGGCAAAAACAAAGTGCCCACAAATTACCACATAGGTGGTAATCCATTAAGTACAGAAGACGTAATTAGGGACCTGGGGACCCAAGTTGATAGCAATCTCTCATTTGACAACCACGTGGCCAAAGTGGTTAGAAAAACATTTTATATTGCCCACCTAATCATGAAGGGATTCACATCTAGATCAGGGGAGGTCACCGTGCCTCTTTACTCATCCCTCATCAGGCCCATAACTGAGTACAATGCCCCTTTTGGGATGTACCTTACCAGACACCTGCAGCAACTGTAAAGATCCCAAAAGTACCTCACCAAGAGGATCAAAGGGCTCAAACAGATGCCATATGCTTCCCGGATAAAGAAACTCCAGCTCTACTCAGTGGCATACCGCCTGCTCATAGGCAATCTGTGCCTGACATATAAAGCCATGTCCAACCCGGAATTAATGGACATGCTGCACCTCAGAAAATCCAAATCCCATCGAGCTACGCGCTCGAGAGACTTGAACCTCAGCACTGAAATAAATAGAACATGCTGGAGGGACAGATTCATAACCCAGAGGCTCCCTTCACTCTGGAATAAAATCCCAGTCCAGGTTAGGCAGAGTCCCTCATTGACTCTCTTCAAGAGGAATCTTGATGAGTGGATGGGATATGGTAGGTTTACCCTGGGTATCACTTCTGTGTCACTGTTAGACAGAGGCACAGTATACCTACCTCGAAAAAGGGCATAGCAAAATTAATTTAAAATGGGTGGCGAAAGCCAAACACACTCTGGCTAGGCTTATAAATGCCCTAGGGCAGATAGCCTAGTATGAAACTATGAACCTATGAACCTGCCTGGTGGACAACTCCCATTAACAGACTTTGCAATAAGAGGAAGAAATTGCCATCTAAGAGTAAGAGGGAGCAAGCCCTAAACTGAAAACACTCCCTCCTCAACTTAACATGTAACTAAGACTTCTTGAGAAGTCCGCCAAAGCAAACTACGAATCCAAATTAGCTTCCTTAACTAAGGACAACCATAAGGCATTCTTTAGTTACATGCGTAACCTAAAAGGAAAGGCTCAGATTTGTGCTGAACTGGTAGTTAATCATACCGCATATAATGAGCCTGTGGACAAAGCTAACCCATTGGCCAACAGGTCCTGTGAAAACTTCACTCCCCTGTCCTCACCACACGGACTCTATGACATGCCTACCACTTGTTTCTTGCCTTGTATCTCTAAAGAGCAGGTTGTAAACACCCTCCCTAAGGCCAAAAACACAGCATCTGTGGGACCTGATTATATCCCAGGCTGCATAGTAAATGGGCACCAAGAATAATTAACAACACCATTAGGCACTGTTTCCAATCATAGTCCAAGCACCGGCTTTGTCCCAGCTGAATGGAAAAGTGCCACCGTTATTCCCTTGCACAAAGGTGGTGCTTCCACTGACCCTGGAAACTATAGATCTATTAGCCTGACTAGCTTTATCTGCAAGACCATGGAGCGAATAATCATGGACCTTATCAACAAAGATATATGAAATCTCCAAACACTTGATCTTACTCAGTTTGGGTTTGTTAAAGAGAGATCAAGCCTGTTAAACCTGGTGGACTTCTTCAAGACAGTTAGCAAGGCCCTGGATGATGGGAAATCTGTGCATACAGCCTAACAAGGCTTTTGACAGTATACCCCACAAACTCACCCAGCTAAGTATCAACCCTTATATCATTAGATGAGTCACTAACTTGCTCACTGATAGAACATATATAGTCAAAATAGGGGAATCCACCTCCAACAGCAGACCTGTAACCAGAGGTGTTCCACAGGGATCAGTCCTGGGACCTTTGCTGTTTGGAATCTATTTCTCTGAAGTACAAGCAAAACCTGAAAGTTTGAGGCTGACAAAGTTTGCTGATGACTGCAAACTGGGTGTAGTCATAGAATCTCCAAATGATGTCAACATCCTACAAGAGGGTCTTACACAAAAAATGATTGTTGCCAAAGTCATGGCCTTAAACTCAATGCAAAAAAGTGTATTATCTTCCCTTTCAGTAAGACTGATGTTCCAGCTAACTACCACATCAATAGCAACACATTAAATATGCAGTCAGTGGTGAGAGACCTGGGTACACAGGTTGACAGCAATCTTACCTTTGATCACCATGTCTTCACAGTAGTACAAAAGGGCATTGCCTCCAGATAAAAAGAAGTTATAACCTCCATGTACTTTTCCCTCATCAGTACAATGCCCCTTTTGGTATGTACAATTCCAAGTACCTGCAGCACTTGGAGAAACCACAGGTTCCTCCTACGGAAAATTCAAGGTACTCATCATCTGTCCTATGTGGTCATTTGAAATCACTGTCACTTTATTCTGTTTCAAACAGACTACTCAAAGACGATCTCTGCATTGCATATAACATAATCTCTTACCCTGCTTTATTGGAAAAATGTTGCATATCCACAAGTCAAATGGTACATGGATTACTCGCTCTAAAGACCTTAACCTACTATGTGACATTAATGAAACCTGATGGAGGAACAGATTTGTCACACAGAGGTTACCACACCTTTGCAACAGACTCCCACTTCATATCATCAGAGCACATCATTGGCCCTCTTCAAATGCAGTCTGGACAATTGGATGGGTAACCATAAATTCACCCAAGGGGTTCCACCTATGTCCCCTCTTGGACATGGACATTTAGTGCTGATCATGGATATAATGGTAGAACTTGACTAGACTTGTAAGGGCCCTAGGGTCATTAGCCTAGTAACTTTCTATGGTTCTATGATCCTATGATAAAGGACGATGTACCATACCACCATACATCTAGTCCTAGACTGTGAGACTCCTTCTACAATATGGGTGCTGGCCATTGATCTACTTGTCCTATCCCTCACCCCTACCAGTTGTCTGAAACTATTCTGAAATGTTGACCTCAGTGATGCA